>NC_043705.1:81212430-81239312 GCF_006229205.1 Suricata suricatta | reverse complement strand
TTCTTCTTCAATATAACTTTGGCTATTCGGGGTCTTTTGTGGTTCCACACAAATTTGAGTATAGTTTGTTCTAGCTCTGAGAAGAACGCTGGTGCAATTTTGATGGGGATTGCATTGAATGTGTAGATTGCTTTGGGTAGTAATGACATTTTCACAGTGTTTATTCTGGAAGAATTTTTTAAAATAAAGATTCAGTTTCTTAATGTTCAAATGTCGTCTTAAATTTCCAATGTAGTAGTCCTGGTAATAACCTATTTGAACACAAAGGAAAAAATACTGCCCCCCCAAAAACCCTAAAAACTTGTATTTCTCATACTCTTTCTAATAGTAAATATGACAAAGAACACAAGTGACTGTGGTAAAACTTAAATTATCTTAAAATTACATCCTAATATATAAGTGGATTAGAAAAAAATTTTTAAATATCTAACAAATTACATAAAAGGTAAATACAAAGTATTTTAAGACAGTAACACTCTCTCACTTTGGAATTTATGACTTTAATAAATAAAATGAAAGACTCCCAAGGATGAGTCAATAAATCTTTGAAAACCAGCCTGGAAAGAAACATGTGTTAGCAGTCTCTGTTATTCCTTCTGGTCCTTTCTCTGGCCTTGCAGCTCTCCTGGTTCCCTGCTGCCCCGCTCTGCCTGCCTTCCATGGTTGTTTGGCAACATGGCTGTTTCAGTTCAGCCCAGATTTGACCCCACCTCCAAAAAAGTTCTCTGGTTCTCCTTTAAAAGGTCCTTGTTTAAAACCTAAACAAAGCCAAGAGTCACAAACATAGACACACCTTCAAACCACAGAATCCTGATACTATTTGAACTTCCGCTATGCACTAGCTGATAAGATTAGAGGCACAAGGCCTGGACAACTCCCATGTCTCCAGCTTATGGACTGGCCTGTGAGCCATGGCCTCGAGATGGTAACAAGTTTTCTGTCCCCAGAAGTTAGTGGAAAAACCTACTCTGAAGCAAGGCCAGAGCCAACCCATTTTGTCCAGCTGTAAAATATTCACCAGTTAGGGTCTCAATCACCAAGTTCCTGCTTCAGGTCTAAGGTACAGGTTAAACACAACTCTCCCGCTAATTTGCAGAACAGGGCATATGTGACACACCCTAAATTTAAGAAAAGTAGAAGTCCTTTCTTATATCCTAGTTTACAACTCCACTACGCTCCAGAACACGATCCAAGAGAAGCAGAATGCAAACCAAATCTGTAATTTTTAATTTTCTGATAAAATTAAGTAAGTGAAAATAATTTTATTGATATATTTTATTTAACCCAATGTATTCATAATATTATCTCAACATATAATCAATATAAAAACAAACAAGATAGTTTACATTTGTTTTCATAGAAAGTCTTCAACACTGAGAGCACATCTCACTTCAAACTAGTCACGTTTCACGTGCTCAGGAGCCACCTGTGTACCAGTGGCTTCCATACGGAGCAGCACAGCTCTACAGTACTTCCCTTCTCTGGCTCACAAAGACATAGTCATCAAAAAAATCTAACCCTACACTGTGTGAAACCTACAGTGTATAACAGGGACATGGTAAGAATAGGGCTTTTCTGGTACTCTTTATAGTAAGAAGAAAAAAATCTCTTTGACCAAATTTAAACCTCAAAAGGTCTTCATCTACTAGAGAAAGTCAGACCTAAATAACATACCCAAAAATCCATAATCAAGGTATAAAATAATTTTAAAAATTGGAGGATTGCTTCTTGGCCTTTTGGCTAAGATCAAGTGTAGTATCTGTTCCCGTCAGCTTAATATCTGACACGTCCTCTATTGGGGGACAGTATATTAGGTGAATTTTTAGAGCTGGGAGCTGGATTCGGAGCTTGCTCCGTCTACTCCATGCATCACCCTGGTATTGCAAAAAAAAAAAAAAAAAAATTGGAGGAAACACAGAATTACAGAATTTTATCACTAAAAAAAAAAAAAAAAAAAAAATCAGGTGAGTAATCAAGCCAGTTTACAAAAATAGAAGCTAAAATCCAGAGACTTTAAGCAACTAAGTTACACCAGATCAAAAAAAGAAAGTAAAAGAAGCCCAATGATTATTAATGAATGCATATGTTACCTGCACATCTGAATTCCTACTTCCACCTTGTAAAGCGAATGAACAGTCTTCAGGGTCCACTACAAGGGACAGCTGTTTTGACGGCAGAAGAGGTGAGCCAGCACCTTGGCTGAAATTGCCTTGTGAACTTTTTGGACCATCCTCCACAGATTCACTCAAATTGATGACCGAGTCTCTAATATTTGAGATGATCTCATTATTCTCAGCTAGCAAACGCTCCAAATGGTCTATTTTTTCTTGCAACATTGAGAGCTGGCCCTACAATAAAAAAGAAAAAGGCAGCTATGTGAAACTCTAAGATAACTCTGCTGAGGCACACACATTTTTTAAAAAATTATGTGCCTGCCCAAGAGGGCAGCCACTTACCCTTCATTTTCCACTTCTGTAAAAGTGGGATCACAAAGAGCATGAACAGCTGGCAGTGTTGAAACACCAACTTACAGCAGAAAATCTCCATAGCTTCAATCTTTGTATAATCATATTTTAAAACATGTGACAGAAAGACCAAAAATATTTGGAGATGTATTTCCTACTGCCCCAAACTCAGCCCTAAAAGATCTTTGAGTTCTCTGTTATAACTAAGTACAACATACTATGTTCAGGTATGAGATTTTAAATTTAAGTATAACTGATTTTAGTTACTTGAAAGGGTCAAAAAGCGTGAACCTGAAAAAAAAATCATTCCATCATAATTGGCAACCCTTGTGGACAATCCTAAATAAGAAATATCATCTACAGGAAAATCATTTAGTCAACTCTTGATTAGCCATATGCATGAAAAAGACTGGCAAGTACATCCCCCAAGTAACCACAATGTAGGTCATTTGGACTCTCCTACCATACGTACTGTGTGACTTTGAGATTTTTGAAGTGAGCCTTACATTAAGAGGCTTGTCATCCTTATAACATAAACCTTGTTACACAGGATAATAGCTTATGAAAATATGGACAATCTTTGACTTGTTCACTCCTATCTCCGGAATCTCAACTACATGGGAGATACTTAAATAGCTGTCACATGGCCCTTATATTTCTGGAACTCAACAAGAGTTCTCTAGTGAATACCTACTGTACCAGGCATAATGCTACACTGAGAAGACAGATACACCTAGGATAGGAGTCCTTACCTGAACACACACAGTGACACTGTAACTAGCAACAGACACTCAAAAAGTCCCTGCTAGGCTTTGATAAAAATGCACAGTGATAAAATGCACAGTGAAAAAACAACTCTGGACACCCAAGAAGAAAAGTTCTATCATCAGCAAATAATAGGAAGACAGAAAGGAGGAGGAAGGAAGCAGCCAGAAAGAAAGAGGAAGGGAAAAGACAAAACATCTAAATGTCCCAAGGTAAGGAACTGGTTGAATGATTTGTCTATATCATGAAAGTGTTCAGTCCCTGAAAATTTAGAAATATAAATTCTTTAAATATAGAAATATATGAGAAGGCATTTTAGGAGATATAGTGGAGAAAAAAACACTTTAAAAAAGCATGGATAAAAAATAGCATTTTGATACCATCACTTTTTGAAAACACAATACATATGGAAGGCCATAACTGAGATGATAAAAACTGGTTATGGGTATTTAAATTCTATTTTAGTCTGTTATGAATAGTTACTGATTGCGTAATAGGGAAGGCAGGAGATAAAAGGATTCTACTTCCAGGTTAGTGGCCAGTTCAACAAAGGGAGAGGCGAGGTCAGCAGACTAGAATCTTCCCAGGGAAGGCCGCTGCAGCAAACTGTGTGAAATGGACAGAAATCTGAAGAGACTAGAAAAGTTATTTTGAAATGAGGAAAGAAATAGCCAAAATTAAAAGCAAATCAGCAGCACATTGTCTTTGTGGGGAGGAGGGGGGTGGAAGAGCAGAAGATAGTGTCCTGAGACATGAAAGATGCTCTCCCAGGTCTATTTAGAGGCACGTGACAGAAAAATTCCGTACATGTCAAAACTGTAGTCCTTTAAGCTAACTGTCACCTCTGGGGTGGCGGGCTATCTCTAAGACGTAGAACTCTGAAGCCTGTTCATCAGCCTATAGTGAAGCAGGAAGTACAAGGTTTTAGCACAGAATTCATCCAGTAAGACAAGCCCCATTTCCTTTACAGAAAAGCAAGAGAAAGAATACACACCAGTTCACGACTAGAAATGTCAAAGCAAAGGAAGTGTGATGGATCAGTACAATACTAGTTCAGGGCTCAAAGAGAAGACGGCTGAACCATTTAGCTTCCAGGTCAGCAAACCCATTGAGCACGATCATGCAACAAACCCTTCTTTATCAGTCCATATGGATAGATGTTGGTTGAGTGGTTCTCAGTAGAAAGGCCAAAGGGAGCCTCCGACCTCCCCCGCCACTTGGCATAACCCAAAGTTCATCCAAAGAAGCTAAAAATATTTGAGTCAGGTATGCAGCTGACTAATCTGCATATATTTTCCTAAACAGACATGCTATCAAAGGCTGTCTGAAATAAGAGAAAACTTTAATTCACTTATCAAAACATCAGAGACTGCAGCTTTTTGAAATTACTGCTGATGAATTCTGTTGAATATTTCCAATACTGAAGATACAAGTCTACATCAGTGATGCCTGCAATTTCTACCACAGCAGGTAACAACAGTAAATCAAGTTCCTCTGATTCCAAGCAGAATTAGAACATGTTGGCTTGTCTTGCCTCTAGTAAAGCTATCTTCCTCCATAAAATAAAACTTTTGTCTAAAATACCACCACCTAAGAGCTTCTAAAGATGCTGCATGTTTTATTGGACACTTGCAGTATGTAAATTAATACAGGGGTTCCTACATTTCTCCAGACCTACCTGTACTTTCAGGAAAAGATAATTTTGGAGCCATGCACACAGCAGAGCTGCCTAGAGCTCAACAAGCACACACTGAGAAAGGAGAGGGCCCCATCTGGGAATATTCCTGCAACGGCCCTAGTCCTATAACCGATGACTGAGCATATTATTCAAAATAAATACTACAGGAGATGTTTCATGAAAAATAATCCCGAAGGCGCCAAGGACGACTTCGATCTCAATGTAGCTTTAAAGATACAATTAATGATCAGCACCTGAAATTCTGTACTGAATTAATAAGTCCATAGAGAAAATTGTGGCCTAGGGATAAGTCAGTAGAATGGTCTAATGAAAATCATTTTTTTAAACTGTATTATGCAGTGGAATAAAACCTCCCATCTAACAGTTGAAATTCTTGAAATATATATACCTTATAAGCAAATCTGTACACAAGACAGAAGAAAAGTGGTATGACCTTAAAAGGATGCACTTGTAGTCTGCATTAAAGTAACAGGAATCACAGATACCATTTCAATTATGCTGACAAGTCAAAGAATACTGATAGCAACACTGAAAAAGACAATTTTCTGTAGGGTAAGAAAATCACTTGTGAGAAAACCACTTTATTCTTTGATTTGCTAATCAGTTCTATAGGGAGGCCATGGTGTTGTACTGCTGATGAGTGGAGAAGGAGGTCATGCTATTTGATGTATTCTGCTTTTGATGAGAGAGAAAAACTGAATAAAAAAAAAATCACTGATACCAACGACTTTTGAGAGAGAAAAATTTAGAGCCCTCTACAAGGCAAAACAGGATCAGTAGCCACTCAGTCCTATGAACAAAATCAATCAATGTGCACCTACAGTCAAATCTGAAAGCTTGTTACACAATTATAGGCCTCAGGTAAACACTAGCTGCCAGAACTAGCATCGCAGTGATCACTGAAACTCGCCTGAATCTGTACATCAGCATCTTCCTTCCTGTTACAGTGGAAAAAAATGTGTGCCTTCCCCCTCCCTGCTTCAAAGGCCAACACTTGACTGGTGAGCTCCAAACCCACCTCTCTCAATAGCTCAAAGGCTGTGTACTCTTTTGGTTAAAACTCTCTCAACACTGCTTCATCAAACTCCCTTTTCAAAAGTAACTCATTCTCAGTACTATAAATGTAACATTAGGTCAAACTATATGAAATTTGCCATTCTCATAAATCAAATACAATACAGTTCACCAATTTCCTAGGGTTCAACTAAACAGGATATCCTGTCTGAAACACCAAGTCAAACTCCGGTGCTCCTTAGCCCTACAATCCCCTCCCAGGGCCCCAACACCTTCACAGACATACAGAGATTATCAACAGTCTGTACTCATTATCTCTATTCCTTATAAATCCCTTCTCTCTCATCTGCCTGCTGCATTCGGCATGTGCCCACCACTCCACGAAAACTGCCCCTGCACAGGCCCCAATGGCTTCCATGTCATCAGTCATGATAAGCACACACTGTCCTCACCTGACTCATCATCTTGGGGAGCATCTAGCACCCTAGACCACTTCCTCCTGGCAACATTTTCCTCACTTACTCCCAGCTCAACATGCTCTAGGTTTCCTTCTGCCTCCTGTTTACCAGTCTCCTTCTCTCCCCAGTATCTACATAATGGAGGACTTAAGGTTAATTCGTGACCCTCTGCTGTCTGTATACTATCTTGAACTATCTCATCCGCTCTATGGTTTAAATTCCATTTTTTGTACTGATGTCTCATCTTCTTTTCTATCTCCAACTGAAGCTTTTTCGCTGGAAAACAAACACGTACATCCAAATGACGACTCCACTCCTCACCTGGGTTTCAAACTTATGTCCAAAAGAACCCTCCCAAATAACCTTCTGCATCTTGAGAGTCTCAGTAAGTAGCTTAATGTTCATCTAGTTAGTCACTCCCCAGATCTTGGTGGCATAATGGATTCTTCCTCCTTCCTCACCCCTACAGACACATGCAGTTTATCTGTAAACTCTTTCCTTACTGCCTCTAAAATACCAGCTGAATCATTCCAAGTCTCTCCCTCTCAACTGCAACCATGCTGATCCAATCCTCCAACGATCTCTCCTGCCTCATACACAGCAGCTCCTTCACTGCTTTTCCAATTCTAGGCTTACATCCTTCAACCATTACCTACTGCATTTACACTACAATCAGTCAGGACCTGTATCTTTCTATCTAGCCCCACCCACTTAGTTTCACCCTCACCTCCTCTGAGTTCTAAGCCTGTTCCTCCTCAACCCATCTCAAGACTTTCACAAATGCTCTTCCTTTATAGAGTACCTCAAATCCCACCTGAAAATTCCCCTCATCATAACCCTCCCCAGCCATCCTATATAAAATAGGCCTTCTCAGGGGCACTGAAGTGGCTTGGTTGGTTAAGCATCTGACTCTTGACTTCAGCTCAGGTCATGATCTCAAGGTGTGTGGGACTGAGCAGTGCAGAGCCTGCTTGGGAGTCTGTCTGCCTCTCCTTTCCCCTCTCAAAATAAATACATAAATATTCAAATACATAAGGCTTTCTTATGTGGTTCTCTATTATGTCAACTTAATTTTTGCGTTATTACATTTTTTACCCATTTTTTCCATGTAGTATTTATTTCCCCATCTTCATCACTAAAATAATGTCTATCTTGAAAACAGGCACCACAGACAATGTATTCATCACCATAGCCTGATGCCTAGCACAATGCCTGATGCACAAAAGAATTGCAAATATTTACTGGGGGGCTGGGGGAAAAAACTATGTGTAACATTTTTTCTAAGATAAGGAAGCATTAAATGTCATTTTTTGGCACACAGCTCTTACACCAAAAATAATATGAATAAAAACAAAACACTGTAACATTTTTAAGAAAACCCAAAAAATCATCACTGTGACCCAAAACGTAGGTAAGAATGAGAAGGAAAAGTCCTCAATTATAGGGTGATCTTCATGTACTAAGAGGGAAATGATATAGAGTGTGAACCATGTTTGGTCACAGAGACAATCATGACTTTGTGAGTAAGGGAGAATATATCACTCCTCTTCTAGGGCAAGCAGAGACTATGGATTTTGTAAAGTCCAACCACAAGGTTTCAACTTTCACTACCATCAGTAATCATGGCTCAACAGGCTCTGATTTTCAGCTGATGTGGGGGATGGAGAGAGTCTGATAAAAGAATTCAAGGTGATTCTGAAATTCTTCCTACCACAGTATTGATATAAGATCTTCACTCAACCAAATCAAGCCTCTAGTTAAGAGAACTGTAGAGGAAATATAATTACATATTTATAAGATAACCAACAATAGTGCCATTCGAAAGAAACAAAACTTCACTCCAATATGTATGTGTTTGTTTATAAGTCTGAAACTCTAACTCCATACCACCTACCATTCATGATTTCTTTTCCACCTTCTTGTTGGATTTTGTTAGATTCAGTATATTGCTCCATCACATCAAGAGATTTCTGGACCTGGATCCTGTGACTAAATGTGCCACCATGTAGTAAATGTGATTGAGTAAAAGGCTCTAACAGTAACCATCAGAAGCATCTCAAAGACTGCTAAAAATTACAAATCCCAGGAATCCACCCTGGAATCCTGGGAAGAGTCCCAGAAACTGTAGTGTTTATGCTCCACAGGTGAGTCTGGTGATCAGCCAGGTTTGGGACCTGTGTCTCTGACGTCATGCACATCAGTGCAATATCTAAGACAAACAAGCCAAGAATAAGCCTTTGCCAAGTCACCCCTGAACTAGAGGGTAACATAAATTCATACACCTGCATCTTTTGATACTCTGCTTAACCGGGTATTAATTCTCCTTTGATTATCCTTGTACCAGATTCTTCCATTGCATGCTCTAGGATATTATACCTCACCACATTTTTATTTTTAATAACTGTAATTAATGACTACCTTTGTTTTTAATGACTCTCTTTTATCAAATACAGGCAGTTTAGGTGAATGTTTAAGCACATGGGCACTGGGTCAGACGATGTGGGTTCCAATGACAGCTTTGGCACTTACTAGCACTGTGACCTTGAGGAAGCAACTTAATTTTTCTGGGCTTCCGTTTCCTTATAGGAAAAAAGTGCTAATACCTATTGCCTGGAATGGTTATAAAAGAATGTAGCACAGGGCCCGCCACCAAGCAGGCATTCAAGAAGACATTACTTCTGCTGCTGCTATATAAAAGCATGGCTTTCCAAAATCACTTTGAAGGTACAATTTTCCAGGGCACAACAACTATGATTAAAAACAGACTCTAGGGGTGCCTGGGTGGCTCAGTTGGCTAAGCTCTTGATTTTAGCTCAAGTCATGATCTCACAGCTTCTGAGTTTGAGCCCTGCATCAGGCTCTGAGCTGACAGTGCACAGTATGCATGGGATTCTCTCTCTCTCTCTCTCTCTCTCTCTCTCTCTCTCTCTGTACCTCCCTTGCTTGCTCCCTCTCAAAACAAACAAACAAACTTAAAAAAAAAAAAAAAAGAACATACTCTAAAGCCAAAAGTATTATCATCAAAATGGCAGCATGGGGATCCCAGCTTCCATCCTCCCACCAAGATCAACAGTGAAAAAACTGTATGAACAACTGCTGTGGTACAGCCCTGGAGTCCACTCACAACACAGTGGAACAAAACACCTGAGAATAACCACACAGTAAAAGAAGGAAGACTGCTTCGTTTTGTGTTCATCATCCCATCCCCCAGGCCAGCACCGCTCACTGCCAAAAGGGAAGCCCCCAGCAAGAACGAGTTCCCCTTGCTAGGAATAAAGCAGGGTAAACCAGGATTCTGAGTAGTGAGTGCCACACAAATAATATGTAGAGATATCTAGGAACAAGGGAAAAATTAAAAAAAAAAATACAGGCTAGCAATAGCGGCCACACAGCGTGAACAAGAATGGTTCACAAGGACCTGCTCTACAGACAACCACAGCAGCTTTCACCACTGAAGAAGGAACCAACGGCCAGCAGAGCTGTCATCGAACCCCTCACAAGTACTGGCATTAGCTGATACCAGCCACCTGTGTCCCTCCTATTCTCTCCCCACTCGGCCTCTCTGGAACCTATGAACCACACCAGCAGCCAGCCAGGCCTCCGTGGCTGCTCAAATGTGAGACTCCAGCCCAGACCCTTGTGGCTGACCCCTACTACCATGGACCTAGCCCCTCCAGCTGTGCACTTGCATGCTGCCAACCTGACGCTTGTCACCAGCCTTCACTGCCTGCACACACTCAAGAAGAGACTGTGCAGGCATAGGAGAGCAAGTCTATAGCCAGGGCCTCCACAGCTGCTTGTGGGCATGGAGGAGGCCCTGTCTTCAGCCACTAGCCTGTACCACCATGCTCACCTGGCACCAAACATCCAGCTGTGGAACTGCATGTCCTCAGCCTGACCCCCATCACCAGCCTCCACTGCTGTGTGTCCACGGTGAGACTGAGCCATCATGATAGTACACATCAAAAACCAGGGCCCCTGCAACCACCAGTGCATCCACAGTTGGCCCCAGCCCTGGCTGCCTGTCTTGGCTCCTACCACTATATGTATGTCTGCAACTGGCCCCTGCCACTACACAGGCCTCTGCAGCTTACGAGGCATCCAGCTTTGGACACCACTGTTGCCTGCCCTGGCCCCTACCCACTGGGCCTGGAGGTGCCAATGAGGACTCAAACAGCCTTCACAGTCACTGTGGACACCCTTTAGCATTTGCCAAGGACCCAAGAGTTGTCAATGCTGTGGACCCGAACAACATCAGCCAAAGAGACATCATGCCACCCTCAAAACTGATGGTGTCACATGCTCCTGTGCTTGGTGCCCTACACCACTAGAACTTGCGTCACACGTGGGAGACCTGGGGTCACAAGTGGGGATCACTAGCACACTCCAGCTTCCCCTCTCCCCCACAAGTGAAAGACTTCTCTTACCAATGTCAGTCCATACAATCCAGTGAGGACTACTACTTCAAAAGCATAAACATCCACACAAGGTTATAGGGATCACACAGTATCTGGAAGACATGACTCTACTAAAAGAATACAGTAAACCTCCAGTAACTGGTCCCCCAAAAATTGAAATATAGGAATCGCCCAACAAACAATTAAAATAATGTTCTAAAGGTGCTCAGTAGTTGGTCCGAGGGTTGTGGGTTATCGTTAAGCTGATTAAAGGTGCTCAGAGTTATAAGAGAACACAGATACACAATTTTAACAACACCAGGCAAACAATAGAAGGACAAAATGAGAGGTTCAACAAAGAGATGGAAAACATAAATAAAAGCCAAACAAATTTTGGAGCTGAAGAAAACAGTGGCTGAAGTGAAGTCAATAAAGAACTTTTAACATAAGACTTGACCAAGCAGAAGAAAGAATAAGTGAGCTCCAAGACAGAACAATTGAAATAATCCAAAGGAGAAAAAAGAAAAAGGAAGGAAAAAGAGTGAAGAAAGCATACATCATCTGTGAGATACCAATAAAAGAACCAATCTGCACATTATCACAACTCAAGGAGGAGAAGAAAAGGAGAAGGATGCAGAAAGCTTACTTAAGAAATAATGGCTGGGCATCTGAGTGGCTCAGTCAGCTAAAGCATCTGCTTTCGTCTCAGGTCATGATCTTCCTGAGTTCAAGTCCCACATCAGGCTCTATGATGACAGCTCAAAGCCTGAAGCCTGCTTTGGATTCTGTGTCTTCCTCTCTCTCTCCCCCTCCCCAGCTCGCACTGTCTCTCTTTCTCTCTCTCTCTCTTAAAAAGGAAGAAGAAAGAAAGAAAAAATGGCGGAGAACTTCTCCAATTGAAGGAGATTTGAATATCCAGGTTCTTGGAGCTAAGAGGTCACCACACCAAATCAACTTAAAGAGATCCCCTCCAAGGCCCATTATAATAAAATAGAATGTTAAAAGCTGTAAGAGGCGGGGAAAGTTTGTTACATATAAGAGACCTCCCATTACACTGGCAGGGAAAGTATGTTACATATAAGAGACCTCCCATTACACTATCAGCAGACTTCTCAGCAGACACCTTCATGGCAAAAGAGAGTGGGATGATATATTCAAAGTGCTGAAAGAGGAGAAACGCCAACCAAAAATACACTACCTGACAAAGTTGTCCTTCAGAAGTGAAGGGGGTACAGACCTCCCCAAACAAAAGCTGAGGGAATTCATCACACAACACCCACCTTGTAAGAAATGCAAAAAAAAAAAAATAGCTCTTCAAGCTAAAATAAAACACACTAATTAGTCATATGAAAACCCATGAAAATATAAAACCCACTGATAAAGGTTATGTATATAGTAATATTCAAAATAATACTTTAATATGGTGAGTGTTAGCCATTTAATTCTAGTAAAAACTTTAAATGACAACAGTATCAAAATAACTAGAGCTACAATAATTTGTTAATGGATACACAATAGAAAAAGGTAAGTTGTGACATCAAAAACGTAAAAGAGAGGGGGAAAGAGTAAAAGGGTTAAGTTTTTATATGCGACTGAAGTTGTAACAGTAAAATAGACTGTTATATCTATAAAATGTTCTATGTAAGGATCATAGTAACAACAAAGTAAAAAATGACAGCTGATTCACACAAGATAAAGAGAAGAGAATCAAAGCTCACCACTATGGAACGCCACCAAGTCACAAAGGAAGGCAGCAAGAGGAAGAAAAAAACATGGAAACTAAACACAGCCAGACAACAATTAATAAAATGGATTAAGTTCTTACTAATCAATAATGACTTTAAATGTAAATGGACTGACTTCTCCACTCAAAAGACAAAGAGTGGCTGGATAAATTAAACAAACAAACAAACAAACAAACAAGATGTAAGCATATTTTGTTCATGTATGTGTATTTGGAAATATCCCCACACAAAGACATACACACAGTGGAATCTTATTCAGCCATGAAAAAGGAAACCTTTCATTTGTGACAACACAGATGGAGCTTGAGGATACACTAAGTAAAATAAATTAGACAAGAAAGGTCACATACTTTATGATAGCACTTGACAGTAGACTGGCAGAGGCTGGGAGCAGGAATGGAGAGAGGTTGATCAAAGGGTATAAACTTAACTTATTAAAAAAACAAAAACAACAAAACAAAGTGAAAAAACCCACTTCCAGTTATGAGTAAGTTCTGAAAATCTAATGTACAGCATGATGATTATAGTTAATACTGTATTACATACTTAAAATTGCTAAGAATAAATCTTTAATGTCCTCATCAGAAAAAAGAAATGGTAATTATATGACATGATGAAGTTGTTAGCTAACACTATAGTAATATCCATCTTGTAATATCCATATAAGTGCATTAAATCAACACATTGTATAATTTAAAGTTATACAGTGTTATACGTCAACTATATCTCAATAAAGCTGGAAAATAAGACAAAAAATAAAGCCCAGTCAAATTTAAATTATGGCTCTACTATCCCAGTGCAACCTTGGGCAAGTTACATAACTTCTCTGTGCCTCAATTTCCTCAGCAGATAATACCTGACCCAGAGGGTGATTATGAGTGCTAAATTAGTATGTAAAAATCAGTTTAAATAATGCTTGGTGTGGTAGGAGAATAATGGCCGCCCCAATGATGTCCATGTTCCAATCCCTGAAACCTGTGAACCTGTTACTTTAGATGGCAAAAGGTATTTTGCTGATGTAACAAGGATTTTGAGACAGGGGAAACTGTCCTAGAGTATTTGGAGAGGCCCAATGTAATCACATGGGAAAAAAGGAGGTAGGAGGCAGAGTCAGAGGACATCTAAACATGGAAGAGGAGGTCAGAGTGGTGCCATACTGGAAGAGGGTCTTGAGCCAAGAAATGCAGACAGCCTCTAGAAGCTGGAAAAGACGAGGCAATCGCTTCTGCCCTAAAGCCTAAAGAAGAGATGCAGCCCTCTCAACATCCTGATTCTAGTCTACTAAGGCCCATGTCAAATTTTAGACTCCCAGAAGTGGAAGATAATACATATATTTTTTAAGCCACCAAGTTTGTTGTGATTTGTTACAGCAACAATAGGAAACTAATACATCCAGTAAAGAGTGGATCCTCTATAAAATAACCCTTAGAAAGTGTCCTTCCAAATGTAGTCCCTTTTAGAAACAGTCTATCCAATCCCCATCAGAAGAGTTGCAGCACTGTGAGCCCCAGCAGCCCAGAGCCCAGGCAAGAGAACAATGAAAAGTGAGATCATGCATGTGACTACACAATCTCTTTCCCAGGGGCGGATTTTGGTCTAACAAGACCATGTACTTATATTTGAGCAAAGGAGGCAGGGACTTTATAGTTAAGAGTATTTTTCTGGGAAAGAAACATCATCATCTTCATCTTGGACATTTCTAGGATCAAGGAATAAAAGGTGCTTTTAAAGCTACTCTGGAACTATGGCGGGGCAATCAGAATAAACACCGCACACCACATGGCTTGGACCAAGGTAGGGAGGTGGAGGAAAGAGGAAGGATTTGACAAGACAGAGGAACTTAGGGAAGGGAGCGACAGGAAAAGAAGAAACACAGCCTTTTTGGGTTTTGTTTGTTTGTTTCTTTTGCTGAGGCAACTGGGAAGATACTGGGTAGCATTTTAGGGAAGTAAGGAGTGAGTCCTGGGGAAGGAGCAGGAGGAGGGGCAACGGTTCTGTTCTGGAACCATTACACAGCTGTGGTGTCTAATGTGGTATTAGATAGTGGAAGTATCAGGGAGACACCGAAGTCTGAAAGTCAGGAGAATACATGAGTGGTCAGTGTGAATATGAATTTAAAGCAATGGATACTAATGGGGATTACCTAGAGAGAGAGCAGAGATCTGCCTTTAATAACTGTAGGAGGCTCACCAGGCAATTCTCACACATCCCCAGTGAAGAGGCACTGTATTAAAACTAAATATAAAAACAGTGATTTGGTAGAAGAGAGTCTGTGTTTCCAGCAGGGTGTCGCGGTTACAGCAGTAGCTCCAGTTCTGTCAGCCGCTATTCAGCTACACCAAAAACCCTGCTACTTAGTCAGATCCCAGGCACTTAAGAGGAGGGCATTTGGGTTTCATAAAATGACAAGAAACCCCTCAAGTGATCACTCCTTGTCTCAAGATGTGTAGTGCTGAGGCCCGAAAAACTGTGAACTGAGACTGGGGCCGTATTTTTATGTGTAACTCTCCCATGTTGTTACAAGCCACACACCACAGTGAAAAACGACCTTTTAATGGTGTTTTCCAGACCTGAAGCTTATCATGCCTGAATCTCTTCCAAGGTATTATTGTCTTTGTGCTTCCACTCGTCCACTCAAAGAAATAAATGCGTTCACCATGTGAGCACAAAGAACACTTAATTACATAAAACCTTGCCAAAACAGAGGAGCAGTGGGTTTTGCCTTGGCAAATCATTATTCATAAATCTCACACGTACCTAGGTATGACGTTAATAGAGGCTACTTGATGCAGACAGACAAGAGTGCCAGGTGACTGCAAAGGGAAGAGCTGGCACTTCAAGCTCACCTTGCCTTGCCCCAGTAGGGTACCCTCGAGATGCTGCGCTGCCACAATCACTGTGCCTCCCGGTCCCGACCTGTAATTAACAATAGGCCATACCAGTTTTCCCCCACTTTGTGAACCCCGACCCTCTGGGAACACCCATCCTTTTGCCACTCCCAAATATGTGATCAGGACTCCAGCTGCTGGCACACTCTCCAGGCTCCAGGACGCAGCTCCCTCCCCACCCTATAAGTCTGCAGATGTATGCTGAGATTGGAACCATAAGGCCCACACCCACACCACCCAACGCAGAGCTGCAGAGAAACCACCTCCTGTTAAGGCAACGTTTTAGACACGAAGCTATTGTATAAAGTGAGATTAGACAAAATGGGTATCTTCTTAAATATGATGATTAGACCAAGGGCTTGTAAGTAGTGCAACGCATTTAGATTATAAAATATTTTCATGTAGGGCAGTTTTGTGACTTTCAGCTACATTTAATGACTACAATGAAGTGGTGCTAAGCAAATCAGGTGTTGACTAATATAATATTTCAGTACTTTCCCAACTGTGCTGTGAAACATTACCTTCCTTTGTATTTTTTTTTGCAAAAATTGTTTTTGAAAGCCTCACTGATTTTCATTCTACAACATATTTTTAATGTATTTCTATTCTTATACATACCACTCTGAGATAATGTCAACAGTGTGTCCCACCCAAGAACATGAAGGAAAGTTCATGGGATATACTTTCAGGCGGCAATGACTCCCAAGGAACCAGGGTCATGCTGTCATATGTCACCTGGCCAATGACTGCTGGTCACTGCTGCTAATCTGTCCTTTGTTTTTTGAGATAGGCCTGTCTTTATGCACAAGGGGTGTCATTATGTACTATTTATACTACCTAAACTCATTGTGCATGGATGAATGGCATACATTGTATGTTACGATCTGATAATAAAAGTTCCATAGACATGTTTACCTAATGTAAAAAGAGAAGAACTGCAGTGGAAAAAGCAAATCAACCCAAACAGGGTTAGCCTATTAAAACAAATGCAACTGACACGACTAAGAGGGTTTTTCATACAGAAATAGTTTTGGGGGCCTCTGAAGACATTGTTGTTTTAAGTAGGTAATCAGCCTGGCTCCAATTTTATTTATACTAATCATCTCTTGAATAAGCCCATTCTATTCCGTACTGACAGAAGAAAGGTAAGTATTTGGCAAGCCCCATCTGAATTTTTATAAATTCTGAATTTCCTAACTTTTCTGTACAAGCAGCAAAGATTCTAAAGCTTTATAAATCCTTTCCTACAAACTTTATAAAAGTCCATCTGAACCAATTGATCTACAAGGGCAAGATGGGGCATGGTAAATACCACAGAAGGAACCAACCCAACAGTAAGACACAATATGGCGTATAAAAATGTAATGAAAACAAATTTCTAAGTACCACACAGTCAGCTATGAAGTTGAGTAAAAGATACAAATTCCTCGGTCTCTTCTCAAATCTTTTTTTCTTTCTTTTCAACAATCTTTGGCTAAATCTTTTCCCTAAACATTCCAAGAAATACCTTGCATCTCAAGTGTTGGCCTTGGGCCAAAGACCGTTATAATTTCTTCAGTTTGGGGAGAGGGTGTGATCCACCATTAATCAAAAAAGTAAGGCCTCTTTCTTACTATCAACAAGAGGCAGTTTGGGGGTACTCAGAAATTTGTCTGACCTTAAAAACAGCCTTATGCTATGAAGCTCCTATTTCAAATGTTGCCTTCTTATCTTTAAATCTATCTTTCCCTCTTTCTTTCTCTTTCTCACACATAGACACACACCCAGGCAGAGACAGAAAGTGAGAGAGAGAGAGAGAGAGAATTACCTATTTTCTGTTCTTATAACCTAGAAAAAAAAATACTTTAGCTCCATAATGTGGGCCAAAAATGAGAAGGGTCTTTTTTAGTCTCCTACTAAAATGCTCCTTCAAAATCTCTCCTTAGGATAGTCTTATCTTTTCTTAGGTATGCTGATCAATGAGCTGGTTTCTGGCAATTTGAATACAAGCTGCTTCATTTTATTAGCATCTGCTACACAATGATCTTAATACAAGAAGTGTAGCTTTTGGCTATAAGAAATGTTCCTTGGCTGTCTGCTCTCCTCACAAAGCACAGTCCTAAGTGAGCTCATTCACTCAGACTCTGCTGATGACGACCAGGTCAGCATCTCCCTTCCCTCATCTCTCACTTGGGCACCCCAGCCCACATGGCCAATCCACTGACATCCACTTCATCATACATGAACCTGAGCTTTGCTTCCCAAACCAGGTTATTTTCCAGACTATCCCTTTCTGCAAACTGTATTAGCTATTTCTCCAAATGTCCCAAAGGAAAAAAGTGGGAAAATTCTTCATTCAAGCCACGACCATATTACCCTTTATTAAAATCTGTTAGAAAGCCCTGATGCTTCTTTTTACAAAATGTCTGCACACGTTTTCCTCTTCCTTTTGATTCTAGCCATTTCAGTACTGGTACATATAGGGATTTAGTGCCTTATGTCTGTATTACCTCAAACAGATTCTCAGCTGCTTTCCTGCTTTTGAGTCTTCCTACACAGTGCTACCAGAATAATCTAGATTGAAAACTCTTAGCTCCCTTCCAGGTCTAAATTTTCTATGAAATTAATTCTCCAGCATGGCTTTTCTCAAGCAGCTTCCTGACATACTCAGTAACTTTGAATGGTTCACTACCATCTGAGTCACATAACTTCTCAGACTGGCTCTCAGGGCAAATCACAATCAGATCTCAAACTCTCTATCATGTTTTCCCAATTACTCTTTATAAGCACCAAAGATCCCAAATCCAACCAATCTCCTCACCTCTTCTCATGGTGCAAGGCTCTTTCAGTACCCAAGACTTTAGAAGCTCTGTACTCCACACTAGGAAAGCTCTTTCTTCAAAGTCCTACCCAAACAGAAAAGCCTGGCTTCTGTCCCAGGTCCTCTGGTCAACTTGAGCCAGGCCTAAGTGCTGAATTCCCTGCAAGGCCTCTGCCCTTATACCTAGAATAAGAGTTAAGAACATGGACTCTTATTTTATTCTTAAGTCCTGTGTCCCAAGAACCCCTGTACAGTGCCTGGTACATAATATGCACTCCATAAATCTGTTGATTGGTAATAACTAGTTTTGATAATAATTAAATAACATTCAGCCGTCTCTAATTGTTTCACAAACGGCAGTTGCGTTCCCTCAAATTACTAAGATGCTCTCACAGAGCAAGTAACGTTATCCAGTAACCTCTACGGTAATTTCCATAGCACCTAACACAAAGAAATTCTCAAATATATGTTGAGTAAAGTACAACAGCAAGCACTGAATTACAGGCCAGGATGCATATCCCGGGTATGCTGACTCGTTAGGGGACCCAGGGCAAACTGATGAAGTAAAGTTTATGTGTCTCAGTGTCCTTATCTGAAAAATCAAAAACTAAATGACTTGATCTGGAAGGACCCTCCCTACTCTAAAATTCTATGCCTGACTTCTTCATATTATGATTTTTCTAGGGGCCCTGGTGAGTGTTAAAAGAATGACTATCTCCACAGATTCTCAAAATGCAGATCCAGGACTTTTTTATGGAGAAAGTAAGTCTGAGAATAAATGGTATTCTCTGGCTTCTATCTGCTAACATTCCACAGGTAAAAATGTTACCACAAAGACCAGGGCCCACAAATCCCACATTCTTCCATACTTGTGCCATGAAGGATCAGGGGTGAACTGTTACAAAGTCTATCTTTAGCCCCAAAGTACAGCCTCACCCTGAATGGGAAGCAGAGCTTCCCATCACAAAACACCATCAGCCCTAGAAGAAAACATGTGTTTACAAGAAAAAAAAAAATCACTGGCCAATTTCCTAGTTCTCAAGACTCCTTCCTCATTCAGGACGAGGAGGTTCACTGGTGGGGAAAATGTCGTATCTGAGGCCTCCCAAAGGTGGACTACCTGCAAAAGAAGTCAGTGAGAAATCCACGTGCATGTGAAAAATTTACAAATGTATTCATTTAAAAATAGGGGAAAATACTTAAAAATTGCAACACCGCTCAATGAGGCTCATTACATTCACTTTGTTCAGACTAAATGTACTACAATTTAATGATAACAGTACAATCTCTGAGGACACAAATGAGATGGTAGCCTGTGCCAAAAGGAATGAAGAAAGTCACACATAATCTTCAAGAAGCATGAAGAAGATCAAAATTAGCAGGAATTAATTACTCTTGGATGAGCAGCAGTCCAGTGCCCATACAGACATGCTGGTAGTTCTCTGCCTCCAAGGCGAGTGGCCTTCCGGGTCCCAGGGAGGCCTGCCAAGTTCCAGCCCAGATCCACAGTCCATGAAGAAGACCCCTGGACCTGGGCTCTCCCTCCACAACACTAACTAACCCAAGCAGTCTGATTAGGCTCTGAATTCAGCCCATCCATGAATTACAGCAAATCTAAAATACAGTAGAGTCATGTTTTTGATCTGGAGACTACGAATCAATTTAGCAGTTCATGCCCCAGAACCCTCCATCCCAGGGCAGTTCTGCAGTAAGAAACCTGCAAGTGATAGAAGGGAAACAAATTAAACATGTCAAACATGTTCATTCTCTAGTACAGAAATTCCCCAAGGATACTTGGAAATCTGTGAAACATGTATATAACACCAGTTTTAAACCACACTCTCAACACACACACTAAGTTTCACTAAGTTTATCGAATAACCAGGTGACAAGAATTTTGTTTTCAACATACACCTCTGCTTCAACAGATCTAACCACACCATTTGCCTCTAATGTTAATAATAGAAAAATACAAGTTAAACCCCAGACTGGCAACCTTCTTAGTAAAGGGCCAGACAGTAGATATTTTAGGCTTTGTGGGCCAGAGAGTTACTGTGGCAACTACTCAGCTGTGCTCAACTCCTGTAGTACAGAAGCAGCCAGAGATGATTTGTAGAGAAATGAGTGTGGCTAGGCCATGAAATATTTAACCATTTGAAAACATAAGAACCATTTTTAGCTTATGGCTCTACAAAAACAGGTGGTGGGCCAGATTTGACCACAGTTCGCTGACTTAGGCAGAGTTCATGATCAGAGACCTGGGGCACAAAAGGAAAGAATTCTTGCCAAGAACGTCATTCTTTTCCTACCCCACTTCCATCATCCTTCCTTTTAAAAAGGCTACTTAAAATAAGATGAAATGAACAAGAGGGAAGTCCATCCACTTCCTGCATTTTGTCAAGAAGGAATAGCAAATGCAATAACTAGAATCATCAAAATTCACATAAATAAAACAAATACATTGAAGAAAGTAAATGGCCTGCCTGAGAAAACTTCACATATCTCAAATTATGTTTGAGTAGGACTTTTATACTACATACTACCTTGTTACTTATCAATGTATCTTATCTTCCTAAGCAAAAGGACAAGGGGAATATACCTGGGCTACTTTCAGCCTCTAATTCAACCTGCAGAAAGTATTTACTATCACCTGGCCATAATGTTTTTCTCAGCATAAGTCTATTCAATTTTAAAAAAGGGAGTTTTATTACAATAATCTTCCACTTTTTCTTCAACTTGCATGTGAACACAATATCTACACTTGTGTTTTCTGTAACATACTGAAATTTAGAATCCTTAAAATGTACGTGAATTTCAGGCATCCAGAGAAAGGATACATTTCATAAAAAAAAAAAATGCTACTTCTTCTTTTGAGTATTAGAACTAAGTCTTCTGATCTTTCCTTCCTAAAAAGCAAAATGCTAACAACGTGCAAGGAGTATAAATAACAGGCCTTTTACCAAGGGATTTTCAACAGGGTTGATTTCTTCCCCAAAGGAGACTTAGCAGTGTCTGTAGACATTTTTGCTTGCTACACTGGGGGAAGAAAGAAAAGTGTTTCTGGTTAATACTGGGTGGACACCAGGGATGCTGCAAAGCATCCCTACACGGCACAGAACAACAAAAGGTGTCAGAGTTTTCAGCCTAAGTACTTCAAAGATGACCTTTGATTTAGAAAATAGTATGTTAGATTTACAAATACAACATAAAATATTTACTGGATACCAGCTATGTGCTTGTCTGCATAACAGTTCAAATGACATGACATTAAATATACTATTTCACAAAAGTAACATTACAACCTGGAGACTCAGTTCCTTCAAATCAGATGATTTATTACCTATTACAAAGCAAATGTAGCAATACTCAAGCCCTAGGTCATTCGGTATAATCACCCCTCAAATTTGTTTGAACCTAAACATGGTTTCTAAAATTAGCAGCCTGGCTTGAAATTTACAACTGAAGCAGAAACCCAGTTTAGCCAAAATAGCCTACCTCCATTCCTGATCAACCTGCTAATCACAACCATGAAAAGAAGGAAAACCCTCTCTTTGGGAGTTCTTCCTTCTCTCCTCAGCTCTTGGTTCACAGTAAAAGCTGATGCTACCAGGAACTCGACCACTAAGACAGAAGGGGTCAAAAGCACAAGTAAGGCCTTTCCAATCCAGCAACCAGAGGTCATATCCCATGCTCTTGAATATCCTCCCGCTTTCTTAAAGATCTCTCTGGAAGCAAGGGAACAACAAGGGAAAACTAGGACCACTGGGATTGAAGAATAACGCAGGGGATGAACAGCTGCTATAGAACTACTATTTCCAGGAAAAATCTCAACACTTATACCAGTCTGTTAAAAAAGACCAAGGTTTTAACATCTATCACACACACACACAAAAAGCTGACTCAAAGTAAAAACAACAAAAAAAAGTGGTAATTTTAGTTAATTTGCCTACAGCCCAGATACCCCTTAAAGCTAATTAATGAGTCACAGAGAAAATGCCTTTCAGAAAATAGGATTACAACATCTCCCAAACAAAAGTATTTGTTTAGGCGCTGAGAGCAGTGCTGATCTGGAAACAGCAAATTCAATTCAATTAAAAAAATAATAAACTTAAGTCTTCAGACCAGATGCACTCTTGTCCCAGGTGGTGTATAGGAAGTGAGCTTGGGTCTTAGAAAGACCTACTGGGCATGAGTTCGGTCTGCAGAATTGCTGATCTCAAGAGAAGGTGGTGGAGACCAGCCTCTGCAGAGGCTTTCTTGTTCTTGCATTCCACCTCAATGCCCATTTGCCACCACTGTCAAAGTTCCATCATGTCCCCAAAGTCACAGATCTCAAAGATTATAGCCCTCTAAATGAAACAAAATCCCATACACAACTGCACTAGCCCTAGCAAGAAATGCTATAACCTAGAGAGAGCACTAGAGTATGGAGAAGTAAGTAACATCCTTTTTTCTATATATCATTAAGATTTGCATATTTAAGCATATCTTTATATGAGTTTATTTGCAATTAGAGTTAAAAATCCAAAGGCATAAAAGCCTCCACATTCCCAAGTCTTTTAAACGAGTATCTTAAAGACATCCTCACTTTCTTGCTTAATAACTGTTATCTGGGCAAAGATAAAGTCTGAACTTCACTCTCACATTTTCTATCAGAGTCTCAATCTCTGAACAGACTCCCAAGAGTTAATATTAATCCCTACGGTCACAGTCTACACTAAAGATTAATCATGTGTAATACAAAACCTGAATTATTAATTTAATTCTCCAGATCCAAACGGAAGACATTAATAAGACATCCCATTACATACAAGGTGGACAGTAAGCAATTTGTGAAATCTGGATTATAAGAAGTGATGAAGAATTTCAGGAAGACCTTAACCATATCTCTTTTCCATCTGCTAGAATTCTTACATACCTCAAAGTATCTTTCAGGGCATTAGACCCTGGCCAGCCTCTCAAGTGTAGTGTAAGTTTAATTAATTTTTCTAGCGGAGATTTATTAATCCTGAAATACATACAGAAGCTAACACAGACAAGACCACCTGTTGCCTCCAATCCTCAAAGGAATTCCTCCCAGGAGCACAGGGGAAAGCCTTCCAAAGACTATGTCAGAGGTACGCAGCTGCTTGCTCCAAGGTAGGACAAATGGAAGCACCCTGAGTTGGGCCTACTTCTACCCTAGAGTCTGGCCAAGGGGTAGAAAACAAAAAGTTGGAGGAAGGAAAAAGGATGAAAGCCAGAATAACAGCAGATAGACTGCTCTCAATTTTGGATGGTTTTAAAACATCTCTTGCTTACAAATAGACCATATACATCACTGAAGGTGCCACATTAACTAAAAGAAACTAAAATCCTAAATCCTAAACTAAAATTCAGTGGAAATCAAAGCCTTTCTAGATAAATCATTCTACTAGACAACAAAAATGATACATAGTGACAGACTAGCTTGCTTCAAATTCACCAAAGATATATAATATATTGCAAGCTCCTTTTGTTATGTTTGGTGTTCTCATCAAATTAAGGTTTACATGGGAGTTAGGAGTAGTGAAAAAAAATTAAAAGCAACTCAAAAGACTGAATGCTGTGCCGCATAATGGTTTTCATTACAATATTTAGCTCCAAAGTGAGCAACAAGACATTCTGAGCGAGAGAGAAATCTCAAACATTAAACGTTTCAGAAAAAGGAGCACATTCATTAGAGCTTCATAATGAAAGTTCCTTAAAAAAAAAAGTCATAAGCTAAGAAACCACAGAGCAACATGCTCTATCTTCCACATCAAACCTTTTCTGCAGGCAGACTAAGGCCTAAACATTAGGCAAAGAACTCATATGAGCTAGTACAGTATTAGTGGCCGAGAGCCTAGACTCCACAGGCCACCTGTTCAAATCTCACTGTTTAGTTTTGTGACTTTAGACAAGGTAATCTTTCTGTGTTTCAGGTTCCTCATCTACTGGTAGTGGGAACTGAGTTTATCCCCTAAGATACAGAAGGTTGATATCAGACATACAAGAGTTGGGCTTACAGAGCATTTATCCTGTCTACCTGTTTGGCTCTCCAAAATTAAATCACTAATAAAAGTGCTTTCTTCCTGGACTGAAAATCCAGTCCTGAAAATCTGAGACTGGCAACCTTAAGTATAAAAAGCTCCACCTTCCAAATCCTCTCCGCTTGCACACAGAACACAATACATACAAGAGCCTTCTCTTCCAGCAACCACCGTCACTTTCCATCAAGTGCATTCTGCTCTATGCAGGACTTCAGCCTCCTAAGGAGGACTAAGGCTGGGTATTAAAGTATTGGAATTAACTTTGCTGAAAATTTCCCAGTAACTGAATGAGTCACTCACTTCTTCAGAAACAGTAAAATGTCAAGGTTGCCAGAAAACCCCAGCCCCAGATGTTTGCATAAATCACTTCCAAGTGATCATCACGCCAAAGCCAAAGGACATTATTCAAGAGAGCAGCTTAAGTAAAATATATCAGCTTTTATGATTTTTCCTGTAATGGAGAAATTTCTGAAAATGTGATTCCTGGGGTGAAAAAAATCACAGCAAGTTTAGTCCCCAAATTATACAATATATTAAGGAAGGCTTAGAATTCCTTTTGCTATGACTTAAGAAGGTGAGTCCCCCACCTTTTCTTCTTTTTTTAACTTTTATCTGGTCTTATCAACAAGCACTGGACAAACTCTAAAGTCAAGACTGAAAGATGCTCCACAGTGCTACTACCTAAGAAAAGACTTTAAATTTTTGTAAAACACGTCTGCAACAAGATTCTAAGACCTATCACCTGCAAAACATTTTGGGGACTCTGTATGAAAGACAGCATCCACGAAGAGGTCTTTTCACTTTCATAATTTAATTTCAATTAAATTCAAGCCTTTTGCCCTAGCACAACACAAGAACAAATGGCAAGGACATTCTCTGGTCACTTACGTTGTCCAAAACTACAACAACAAACAATCCTCCCCAAAAACACATCGTCAACCTGTTCAATATCCCTGGGTCGAGTAGTTGTTAGATCAGCTTGTCATGGCTTTGAGTTCTTCTGATTCATTCATTACAGAGGATACACAACACCCGGTTTTGCTAAAATTTCTGAAGTGTACAGGTCAGGGGCAAAGAACTTGAAACTGAAAACGCACAAGCGGTGCGGTATCCTTACAAACAGATTGTCTGTTTGCTTATTTTTAGTAACTTTAAATAAAAGACTTAAGACGGGTGGTTTCCTAACTCGGTGGAGAATTTGACCACTGGGCGCAGGACTGAGCGCCCCACAGCTTCCGGCTTGAGTATAACACGCGCTTCCCTACTGGGCTCCCACGTCTGCTCCAAACAAACGCTATGTAATATCTGAAGAATGACGACACTAAAATCAACCCTACAGATTCACATCTAAGAGGTCTGTAACACGACACAAACTTTTGCTTATTTCTCGAGAGACAGTGGGGTGACAAAACAGACCAGATGGGGTCTGTTCGATCAATTTTCGCTACTGGGGGCTCGCAGGGGTTCTGTGCAGCTTAACCCTGTGTGGGCCGAGGGGCTGGCTGCCCAAGAGCAGTAATCGGGCGCTGCGTCGGTTCCCCAGCCGGCAGGTGCCCGAGGCCACCCCAATAGGCCCGAATGCGAGTGCGGGAACATGGCCACTGCCCCGGAGCGCGATCCCGCCACCGCTGGCCGCCCCGCACTTTGTTAACTCGGAGCGCCCGGGAGGAGGAGACTCACGCGTCTCGGTCGCCGCCGTCCGAACGCTCCAGAGCCCGGGCAGGAGGAGGCTCGAGCCTCCCCCAGTTCGGCCTCGCCCTGCCCCGGCACGGAACCTCGGCGGGAGGGAGAGGTCGCGAAGCCGCGAGGAAGTCAGGGCCCCCACGCCCACGCTCGTGGAGCCCCACGCCGCTGCTTACCTGAGGAAAGGAACCCTCGCGGCGCGGGCTCTTGGGGTAGTCTAAATGACCCCGGTCCAGCATCAGGTAGAGCGAGAAGATCACCACACAGAAGATCGCGCTGCCGAACACGGTGAACTGGCGGCTTAACTTCATTTTTCCTAGATAGACTCGAGGCTAGCACACTGTCCTCAACCAAAAGAGGAGGGCGGGCTGTGGACTCCTGCAAGCGGCCGCCGGAGGCTCCCTGCTCCCGGGCTCCAGCTCTCCGCGCCTTGGGCTGTGGGTGCGGATCCCGACAGCGCTCCGCACCTTGTCTCCGGCGCCACCACGCGCCCTCGGCCTTTGCCCGGGCCCACCGCCCTCCCTGGGGTCGAGCGGCCCTCCTAAGGCGGGACCCGCCTGCAGCCCGGAAGGGGCCCCCGCAAACTTGATCCCGAGCTCAGCGCCGGCACCCGGCAGGGCGCGCAGGGCAGGCGGAGAAGAGGTCGCTGTCCGGACTTCCTGCCACCACCGCCCCGACCGAGTCAGCAGGAAAAGTTTTCTAGACGAGGGCAGGCGTGTCCCCCTCACCCGAGAGATGCGGGATCAGCGGCTCTGGGGTAGACAGCCCGGAGCTGGGTCCGAGTAGCGCAGGGTAAAAAGAATCGGATCGGGAGGGAGCCGGGCCCCACAACTTAGCTCTGGGACGGCCAGACCCGCCCCCGCGGCGCCGCCCCCGCCAGAGCGCCTTCCTGCCGCCGCCGCCGCCGCCGCCGCGGAG
>NC_043705.1:81161415-81212330 GCF_006229205.1 Suricata suricatta | reverse complement strand
GAGCGAAGACCTCTGACAGCTTTTGTGAACTGGCAGGCAGCCTGGGTGGAGGTGAGGCCCTCCGAGGCCTTCGGGCGCCAGCCGCCCACGTTCCACAGAGTCTGAGCTTTCTCCTCACCTCTTTTTTGGTGCCCAGGTTTCCTGTCCTTGAGGACCCCGGCCTGGCGTTCCTGGTACAGCAACTTGGTGAGGAGCTGTAGAAATTGAGAAGGGGCTTCACATTATGTTCAGGCTCCTCTTTTCCTCTGTTACTTTTGGTGACTTCCTGGTGAAACGTGAAGGAAAGGAGACTGCCAATGACAGCTGGCTACAGAATCTATGCGTGGAGCCTAAGAAGTAATGCTCGTGTGGGTTAGCGTTTAATTGCTGCGCAATCCCAAATCCGCCCTTTTTGACTGGACCATTAAAATGGATCTGGGCCCTTTTAAGTAAGTTTTCCTTTGCCAGCCCGGGCTGAAGACTTGTCAGTAGAGGGCGCTGAAGAGACATTGCAGGAAGAAAAGGGTTTTGCTTACTGGTTTTGGTACATGGGTAGGCAGGCGCTTGCAATACACCTGGCTTTCTCCATTGCCAGGCTTCAGTGGTGGTTGGAGGTCAGACGTTTCCTCCCTCATCCCTAACTCCAGTGGTTCTGTAGAGGCCCCAAGGTGAACCACTACCCTCATGAATAGCTTTCCAGGCTCTGTAGAGATAAGATTTGTATGAGCTTCCCCAAGGCTGTGTTCTGCAGGTGTGACTTCTCTGCCATTCAGCGAGCCAGAGTTTGATGACTCTCCCCTCTCTAGCGAAGCCTGGATCTTAGCCCTGTGAGGGTCCAGAGAGCTCTTTGGCAACTCTCTGTCCCAGCCCAGGGGTTAATTATAAAGTTTGCTCCTTTTAACTGTTTCCATATCTCTAGGGTTCTCTCCCCATCAGTGAATCCTCATTAATTATCTATTATAGTCTATAATCTTTTTGCTTAAGCTTTATATTTTTTATTAACCTTTACCTATAACCCCAAGAGATACACTTGGAAAGATGGGGTTAGGAATTTGGTTTGACTGGGCCTTTGGCTTGAGCTCAATGCTGAACTCCTTGCCAAAGGGAAATAAGATGCTAGTGATTCATGGCACACGGGACATCCCAATTAGCCAATTTCCTGTGGCTGAGTTTGATGAAGTGCCCACTGAAACATGTGCCTTGGGAGCCCAAGTAGCAGCTACACTTGACTGGTATGGCTGTAAGGTGACTACAAGGACTATCGTGTGAGATGGATTCTTTTGAGTTCTTTTGAATACTTACAGAGAGAAATGACAAGCAGACACAGATCGAAGTTATGGCATGAAAACCAGAGAACTTCCATAACAACTCTAAGAGAGTTTCAGATAAATGATATTTCTGAAAATTAGACACAGAATTTAAAGTTTCTGGTTACTGAATTACAACTTTCATTGAATTCACAGATGTGCCAACTTTCTCATATAAAATTTAGGGTATTGATTATTAAATAATTGAACTTCAAAACTCAGAATGGGTTGGGTCCAGATGAAACTGGCAATCTTGAACCATTAAGTTACTCTGGACCTTTCTTACCAGTGGAAGTAGGTAGTATCTGAGGAGGTGGGTTTCCTCTGCTTGAAAACTTTGTGACAACTTCACCTGTGGACGATGCTTAAGAGGGAATTCATAGTCTCCTTAAAACCCACCACAGTTGCCCTCTATTGCCACTATACTCGTTTTTCAACTTGCTCCTGGGGGATAGGTGCACACCAAAGTAACTACAATATGGTTACTATGTTAATATATAGGCAGAAACCTCCAGAACATGTGTGGGAGTGGCTTCTAAGGGTGTCAGACCATGAAGGGTAGAGTAGAACACTACACTGAACCAAAGTTGTTATGATGTTAATTTTATGTTTTAGCTTATGCAGCTAGAGGTGGTTCTAACACCTTGGTTGATTGAAAGTTGGTGATGTTGAGGTGCCCAAGCATCCCCGACATGTGGAAGAGGGAATCCAATGGTTTAGGGAAATGTTATACTTGACTTATCATATATAATCTGCATACCCATCTTCAACTGTGTTCCATCAAAGGCCCAGAAACACTCCCTTCACTGAAAAATTGAGAAATAAATTAGTGAGAGGAAGACATGCATCTTTGAAAATCTCTATGGATGTCCCTCCTCTGTAGGCCACATATGATTATAGAGGATGCACTAGTGAGGTGGGCATCTAGATGTCAGTGGAGATGACAGGACCTAAGATTAGCAGGACAAGGAGCATTAGGCACCACGTATAATATGGGTACATTTTCCTTAAAGGACAACAAATATATACAGCCAAACGGACTGCCTTGGCCCACAGAGATGCTCTAGGAACAAAACAGATAGGCAACCAAATAGAGTACTGCTTGATATTTAAAACTGGAAAAGCTCTAAGTCAGGAAGGTAAAATCTAACTTGAGTCAGCAAAGTGTACAATCACAGCTTCTCACTGAATTTTCAGACCTAAACCAATTCACAGATTTAAGAACCCCTTGATTGAAGGAGTCTCCTTCAGGAAGGACCCTGCACCATTGCTACACATTGTATGTATTCCCACAAGCATTCCTCAAAGAGCTGTGTCACCATTTACTAGAGTGAAGTACATTGGAGTTTATCTTGGTCAGTAGTTAGATGAAGTCTTAGTTCATGTCTTAGTCACAGTTGGTTCCGTTAATTCCTTTGATCCACACACCAACTATATGGTTTTTTTTTTTTCAATTCTAAAACTGGCAATATCCCCACATTGGCTTTTTTACCCATTAGATGAAGGCCATTATAATTGGAAGGCCTAAATAGGAAACTCCTGGATATTTCACGGCCTTCCAAGATAGCAAACCAGAAATAATACCACCAGAAAAGACTTGAAAGAAGCAATGGTGGTGATACCTATCACATTCCCACTTAACTTAGCAGTTTAGCCAGTGCAAAAGTCATATGGATCTTGGAAAATGTGGATTACTATAAACTTAATCAGGAGGTAATTCCAATTGTGACTGTTGTCCCAGATGGAGTATTTTTACTGGAACAAATCAACATAGCACCTGCTACTTGGTATACAGCTATTGATTTAGCTAATGCCATCTTTTCTATACTTATTTATAAAAAAACATCAGAAGCAGTTGGTGATTATCTAACAGGGCCAATGGTATGCCTTCACAGTGTTATTGCAGATGCACATCAATTCTCCTTAATATAGTCTACAGAAATGTTGATTCTCTTGACATTCCACAAAACATCACACTGGTTCATTTTAGTAGTTCATAATGACAACATTATGCTAATTGGATCTGATGAACTGGAAGTAGCAGGTATTTCAGATGCCTTGGTAAGACATATTTGAACTAGAGGGTAGGAGAAAATAATCATGCGCATGATATGACAACTCTAAAGTGGTCCTGGCATCCTGGTACACCCAAAGGTGTGGGACAAGTTCTAGGATGGTACAAGCTCTACAACAGCAACAACAACAAAGCCACTGAGAGAGCAATCCAAGAAAATGGCATAGTTTAGAAATCATGAGAATTGGGAAAAAGAATAAAGTGATTGCTGCAAAGACTGGTCATACCAATTATGTGGCTATGGAAGGAAATCAACAGCCCAGCTGGTAGAAAAGGAATACCCTAAACTTTGGGAAGTCAGGGGTTGGGAAAGAATCACTAAGCTTCTCTTGGCACTCGCTTACAGGACACCTGGCCTGAACTGTCATCTCAGAATGCCTTTGTAACCATGTATATCCATTCTTAACTTAAACCCTAGGCTCTTAGATGTTAGAACATAGATCCTTAGTTTTTAGATCTTAAACTAAAGACTGTTACGCTTTCAAGGTAGATGACCTCCACCTGAGATGATAGAACAAAATTAATTTTCTGGACATCACTATGGTTTCCCTAGCCTGGTATTATTGTCAGTCCCTTGTGGTCTCTCTCTATCATCTAAGAAAAAAATGAAAATTCTCTTGTATGCTTTTTCCAGACCAGCAGTAGCCGAATTTAACTGATTGCTGTATCTATCATTCCCTCCTGACCCTACTGACAAAAACTTAACAGCTTTTCCTTTGAACATTGGAGAATTAAACCTTGACCCCCATGTTGGCAAAATGCCATTGCTAAAGTCACTACAAACATATTAACAGAATTTAATTCACCTGGAACAGCCCATGCCACAAGGGCTAGGTTGGCTAGCATATAGCCAGCTTGTTCTCTTCGGAAGCATTGCAGCCTGCTTTGCAGGAAATTATTTAGCTCCAATCAAGGAGTTTGCCTGCCATTAGGGACACAGAATTGACTCACCTTTATTGTAATAAAGGACACTTAACATTCCTAATACAGTTTATGCCCCAGTAGGGTACTTATTCTTATGTGGACATCAGGCATCTGTGTTGCCTATGTTGCCTGACAAACATACACCATTTGAAACTCTCTAATCCAAGTGTTTATAAACAATTATGTTGCCCCAGACCCTCTGCTGGCCAGTCAAGAGAGAATATTTTCAAATGCCAACACCTATTATTGCCCTTAGATTAATAAATCAGGATAAGTGAAACAATCTCTCTTCTGCCTCAGAAAGCCGTGTGGCTTTCTCAGTTCAGTCTCAACAACACCTGAGATGTACTTACCTGGCTTGGCTGTGGATAGGGAGCCTTTTTGTGATTTATCCTTCAAGTTAGCCTGACCATCTCGCTAGGAGTCATAGTCATGGTCACTCTCATCTGCTCTGGCCTAAGATGAATGCAAAACATTTGGTCCATGTTTCTATAATCAATCACTGCAATTAATTGGTAATTCTAATGGGTATCCCAGACTCCTCATAATTGTTCTTATTTGGATACATGAAAGGTCAGGGGTGGAGTTAGTGTGACACAGCCCTGCTACCACATGACCCACCGTGTCTTCACATAGGCCAGACAGACAGGTCTGATCAGAGTCTTGGTGGAATGCCTTGCAATTCCTCCATGGGCAAGGGGAGATGAGCTTCTTTGGAGCAGCAGACTGCTCTAAAACCTTTTTGTGTCAAACTCCCTACTTCCATTTGAGCATAGGACTTTCTGTCTTACTCCACCCGCCTTAAAATATATGTTCAAGCTTCTGTGTAAGTCTAGACTCTGCCAGGCTATAGTTTACATGGATTCTCAGGAGCAGATCAACCCATCACTCTTGTCGCTGTCATCAGGTCCCTCCAGTTCACTAGCATCCTGTGGGACTAGAGATGTGGAGAGTTGACACCATGCTGATATTGTTTTTGCTGTGTAAGTAATGACTTATCTGAATCCAGTTGAGCCTGTTGACATCTTAATGGTTGAGTCCCTGAAGTGCGGCAAGCCAACCTACTGGCTTCAGTAGTGATCCTTGTGGCTCTGCCAGCTACCACACTTCTGCCTGGGGCTAATCAACCACTTGTTAGTTAGAAGGGTAGGATTTTCCTAAGCAGGAGAGTGCATAAAGCCATTTCAGCGCAGGGGAAATACTCATGCAGAAAAACAGGGTGGGCAGAAGCAAGACTTTGACATGTTGGGGTAACCAAAGCCTACAGGGATGGAGCAAGTGGAGAGAGAGATTGAAGACACAGGAAAAAGAAAAGTGAAAGATCAAGGTGGTAGCAAAGAAGGTGGAGACCAATAGCTCTGAAATCACTCTGGTAGGAAGAAGGCCTCCCGTCCTCCCTCTAAGAGCAAACAAGTCAGCCTCCTCCCTATCTGAGAGCTTCTGTGATCTTCTGGTCTTTTACCAGGTCTCCTGCCTAATCTTGTCCTATTGTCACCACTTCCCTAATGCTCTAGGTTTGTGAAAATGTCAATCACATGTTCTTGCCTGAAATCCATCAGTAGTTTCCCGGCACCCTCAGATCTAATTCTAATCACATTGCTGTGGACCCTAAGTATCTTCGAGTTCTGACCTCTGCCTTTCTGTCCAGCCTTGTCTCTTCCCACTCGTTCACACACAATCTTCTTCCAAGTTATGCTGAACAACTTGCTTTCTCCCTGTTCAGCTAAGGACACAGGGCCACTGTGTACAGTTGTATAAACCATACATCAGAAGTGCTGTACATATTGCTGATATTGTCAATTTGTGTACTTATTAGAACTATCTTCTGGAAGATGGCAGTAGGGTATCTTATTGTAATGAAATTAATATAATATGGAAATTTTGTGATAAGTAGAAATAAAGTACCCTGAGTAAAGATCCAATTTTATAAAACTTGAACAAAAGTGCACCTTAGATCTTTGGTATAATTCTTTATATTTAGAATGCCTTTCAGCTGCTTGTCTATCAGCAAACTCCTACTAATTCCACACAAAGAAACCCAAACACTATCTCTTCAAATACATTATGAGGTATTTGTGGTAACTATATATTTCATGGTCTAGAAGTATTTGTGTTCTTATCCCTTCTCTGAATTGTCTAGTGATATGTTTTTAATAGTTATCTTTACTCATTGTATCTTGAATGAGCACGTGAGGTGTTCTGGATCAGAGGCAGGTTTCTTATTACCCCAGAGTAAGTAAGAACTGCATGTTCCCCTCTCCCAGCCTGCCTCAGGTCTTACCCCTGGGGCAATATGAAAGCCAATGAAGATTTTTCTACATGAGTGGCCAAGTATTCTATAGACAAAGGACAAGAAGAAGGGATTTTTCTGTTTATAAAGGTAAAGGATGCAGCCATTCCTCCTCATCTCCTGAAAGAGTCTCCTCCTTATTCCAGATGTTTCTAAGCTCTAGGGCCTCACTCCTAGCCGGAATTTAAGTAACTAGAAAGGTAATACCCCAGTCTCCCAGCGCCTTCAGCGCTAACCTAGGTGCCTATTCCTTGATATAATATTTTTCTCTGGGGAAGATAAGAGAAGTTTTATTTGCCCTTTGATTCCAAGCAATTAGTTCTGTTATTAGGGAAACAAACAGCTACGTGTCTCATCCTTATGAGAAAATGGATTAGGAAAAGTAAAAGCAAACATTTTCTATAATGCCTATGTTTCTGTGGCTTAGGAAGCTAGAGCTTTTTATATAAACATTAAAAAAACCCAGAAGTTTTATTTTACTGTATCTGGAAGCTGCATGAGGGCAAGGCAGGACCTATGTCATAAGGATTCAATCTTATTCTGTCTTCAGGATGCATAGCTTTTGTAGTTTTGGGAAAGTTACATGATATCTCCAAGTCTTCATTTTCTAACATGCCACATCGGGATAGTAATAGCTATTTTTCAGCATTTGCTGGAGGATTACAAGAGGTAACAACTGACATGTTAGGAGAGCATTCCCCAGATACCTTCTATTTTCTCTAGGAAAGGAGAAGAATGTTTCTAGGATGCAATGAGTAGGGTAGAGAACATTTGAGGTAGGCATTATAGGAAGCAGATAATGGAGGCCTCATTGGATAGCAATGATATGTCATGGAGGAAGTCTACAGTTTTCTCCCCCTGGCATTGATCCATGGCTTGAGAGCCCAAGGAAAGTTGACTGTAAGGATGATCCACCAAGGACCCTTTGTATCAGGATGCAAGAGCAATGACCATGTGGGGAGTGCTGAGGGAAGGAACATATTATACTATTTTCCCTCCCCACATAACTATATTTTTGCAGCTGAGGTTTGTTGAAATGGGCAATCAATGTAATATTGAACAGGAAAAAAGCCTGGGGTGAGGTTTCTGGGAGGTATGAGGTCTAGTTCCATGCTTATAATGATGAGAAGGTCTATATCACACAAGATCCTGAGGTTATATTTGGTAACAACTGGAAAATTTATCTCCTCACCTGCCAGCTGCTATTCTAAGTCTATCAGTTGCCTAAATACATCATATCTAAGGTTAAAGTTTGGAAGGAGGCTGGAACAAAGTTTTGAATACTCAGAACTTTGGAAAATTTTATAATTGTGATTGCATAAAACTTTATAAAGAATGGAGGGTTCAATCCTTTTATCTCCTACCTGTTGGGAAAATCAGTCTGCCAAGGGCCCTGAGCACCTCTACACATCATTTCTGGGTATGCCAAGAATACAAGACCCTGACTACTTTCTTTTGGGTCATTTTTCAGGGTTGTATTTACAGCAAGCAACCTTGAGCAACCAAGTAATACTTTCTTCCAAAGAGTAGGCTTGCTTACCAAACCCTATAAAAGCAATATATTTTCCAAGTTCAGTATTCCTTGGCCTGTGACAGAAATCTCCTATGTCTATGGCACCCGCTTGGACCCCTTCTTTAGACCCTGTGGGATTTGAGGGACATGGGACATTAGCACCAACATCCTGTTCATGCTGCTTTGATATGTTCTTTTGTCTCTAATACAGGCATCTCATGTTTCCCATTGGCATCAATTAAATAGTGGCAGGCCCAAGACCCTTCGCAGATCTTGAAACTACTTGCCTACCTAAGGGAATCTTGACGTTGTTTGCTTAATCTTCACATACCTTTGCTTTTCCTTCCATGAAAAGAAACTGAAAAAGAGGATAAGTCAAGTAACAGCACACTTCTGAGAAGGTAAGGGAAACAAAGCTAAAGGAAGAGTGCCTTTTCTTCATAGTGTTTCTCACTCTTTGAAATTATTTATTGACTTCTCTGTGTTTCTTTCAATAGAATGCAAGCTCTTGGAAGTCAGGAGCCTTTTGATTTATGACTGTATCTTAATGAGTAAAGTAGTGTCTAGAAATGTCAAGGCTTAATAAATATTCATTGAATGAATTAATGATTATTTGGGCCTTGAGCCACCAGTTGGGGTGAATTGGTAATACTCATAATGGGTTGCTTTGGCTCATACTAGAAGTCTCTTTGCTCTTGGACTGCATTTAAACCTATTCTTCTCGTCTTTGTGAATCAATCAGCACTCAATCTTTGTGTTCCTATAAGGGTGTTTATATATAGGAATATATATATATATATAGGTATATATATATAAGGGTGTGTTTATAGGAACACAAAGATTGAGTGATTTTTATATATATATATATATATACACACACACACACATATATATATTTATATATATGCATATATATCTAATTTTATATAATTATATATATAATTTTAAGAGAGTTTCCCCCCAGATTATTTTATTAATCATTTTAACTACAAAAGGAATTCTAATATAGGTGTAGACAGAACTGAACTCCATATAATGAATGACCAGTGTATGCTATGACCAGTGGTGGTTTTCTTGTGCTACCTGGTGTAATTCTCACAACTCTGAAAGGTTAACATGTTAAAATCTACTTAATATATAAAGGAACTTAGATACAGAGGTGTTAAGCAACCTGCTTTGGATACAGAAATACTAAATGATGTAGCTTCTTTTTTCTGGCTTCCAACCCCCTTTTCTTTTTGATACAGTATTCTACAGTTATGATATCTTATACCTTGTATACAGTAAATAAATTTTCCAAAGTAAAGTTTAGGATGTGTATCAGTCAGGGTTCGGTGGTGTGAACAAATAGAAATGATTTTAGTTATTTTTAAGAAGAAAGACATTTAATAGATGGTGCTTACAAAAATGAATGTCACGGTTAGAGAAGGGAGTTATAGACAGAACTTCCGAGAATGAATGATTCCAGTACAGTAGAGAGTTGACCTCTCAGTGGAGCTATGACTGTGGAGGACTCTTCGACACTGGTTCCAATAACCTAATCCTATGAGGGCAGGTAGAGCCAGAAAGCTACCGCTTTCCCAACTGCCACAACTGCTTATTGTCATCAGGGGGCTGAATAATGGGCCAATGGAACAGTGCTTCAGGAAAAAAAATGTTTCAATGACATTTATTATAAGGGAAATATAGCCAAAAGTGGTCAGGAAGATGTCCTGTCTTCTCTTATGTTTTCTAAATCTTGCATGTGTATATCTAATTGACAGACCTAATTCATATCCGTAGCTCTAGGTGCAAAGCAGTCTAGGAAACATTGTGAGCTTCCATTCTGCATTGTGAGAGATGTTGTGAGGGGAGATGGGATGGGCAATTAGGTGAGCCAACCTGCAGTACTTAGTTAGCATGGGCAGTATTCGGAGAACTACAGACACAAAGAGAATGGAGTAAGACGTTTAAAACTGACTCTGTCCAGGAAAACTTGTACTATGTAATTATTAATTTGAACTCCAAACTCCTGACATTAAAATCTTTATGGCTATGATTTATCTTGGGGAAAACATCATCCATGCACATGACAACTAAAGCCAATAATATATCTAAATGTGTACATATCAGAGAAGGGAAAATTATTTATGGTGTAGGATCACTTTTACTTTTTTATAGTCCTTTGTTTCTGACACTGTTATTGGCATGATTTGGGGGAAGAAGAGGCTTTATCTAACAGGCCATAGGTCTTTCTCTGGATTCTCTTTGGCTCTAATTTCTCATATGCCAGCACAGTACTCAAATAGGAAAAGCGTAACAATTTAGTACTACAAAGCTTCAAAGACACTTAGCACATCCAAACATATTACATTCCCCAGGGAGGCAAAAAGATTTGCCTAAGATCTCATGGAGACTGAACTTAAAGCCAAGTTCTCTAGCTCCCTGTCCAAACCTTTCTTCATCACAACAAAATCATACCTTGAATTGTATGCCTCCTAAATACAAAGTGATATTGTGTGTGTGTGTGTGTGTGTGTGTGTGTGTGTGTGTGTGAGAGTGAGTGAGTGAGTGAGTGAGTGATGGGGGGTGCAGGTGGGTGTCTCAGTCAGTTAAGCGTCTGACTTCGGCTCAGGTAGTGATCTCAAGGTTCATGGAGTTCGAGCCCTTTATCAGGCTCTGTGCTGAAAGTGCAGAGCCTCCAGCCTGCTTCAAGATCGATCTCTCTCTCTCTCTCTCTTTCTCTTCCCTTCCCCTGCTCATGTTCTGTCTCTCTCTCTCTCTCTCTCAAAAATGAATAAACATTTAAAAAAGAGAGAAAGAGAGAGACTTCATTGATATCAAGTTCAATGACAGGCAAAAATCATCTGTATTTTCTGGGAAGCATACTTACATGTTAAGGATGAAGCAAAGCGAGGACATGTTAACTATCAAAGTCTGGTTAGTAGTGGAAGAAGGGAGTTGTTACCAGTAAAAGCCACATGGGAACTTCTGGGGTAGTGGCGTTGTCTCAGGAGCCTCAGTTGCGTAGGACTCTAGCTTTTTTGTTGTTTATTCTGAAACCCAGTGTCATGTATTGAACTTTCTTGTCTTTTATAACACTTTGTTTAGTACTTACTGTATAATAGAGATAGGATAGGTGCTTTTTATGGATTATTTCCTTAAGCTGCTAAAAGAACACTCTCAAAGAGGCACTGTTATTATCCCCATTTCATAGATGAGGAAACTGAGACATAGCCTTCACTAACCTGCCCAAATCCACACACTTAGGGAGCAGAGCTGATAAATGATTTATCTGGCTCCCATATGAGTGCATAACCACTTTGCGCTGCTAGCCACCATAAACCTACAGGGTGAGTAAATTATGGACCTCTCTTTTTATTGTTATTTTACAGTCGTAAATGTTACAGTTATGACAACTATGTTAATAAGAGAAAAAAGCACGATACAAGATTATATGAACACACACATAGTGATTACATCTATGTTAAAAATATATATGCATAGGTTTAAAAGACCAGAATATAAAAGACTGAGAAGCTAGGATGATGAAAAGGTGAGTATACCCTCTTCTTTGTTTTCCAAATTTATTTTAAAGTGGCCATATTAAATTTACAATGGGAAAATGTGCTATAAAATAAACTTTGCATTTACCTGAAACATAAAATTTCATTTCCCCACTCTTCTTTCCTACAGCTTAGTATAATCTTTAGAAGCCTCTTCTGCTCAATGAGTGACTTCATTACTAAATTGATAGCACCAGATCATTCTAGCTATGCAAATCACAAATCCACAGCCAGCTAAGGAAAAGGCGGATAAAAGATTACATTAAAAATTAAAGCAACGCGTGGAGATGTGGAGATAATGTGCTTACAATTATTTCTACATATTTAATATTTATGCAATTACAAAGCCAGTCATGACAAATCTTAAATCTTGAGTCATGTTCCTTATGCCCTCTGATATTTTTGACCTTGAGTTGAGACTGACAAATAATATATAAAAAATGGCTGTGGGAGAAGCATTTCCTTTGGCCTATAAATGATAAATGCTTTTTTCTTAGAAAGTGATCTCATTTCTTCCTAGCCTTTGTTTATTTTCAATGCCTTGTATTTTTTTCTCTGTTATATTCTGATCACCCTTGAAAGCTCTGGGCTTTCAGTCTTCCACAGTTTGGTTGTGTTGTTTTCTGGTGGTGCTGCTGTGATGTGTTTTCTGTCAGAGGAAATTTACAGGCACATTAGCCTACTTGACAGGCACAATGAGCCACAAGGCTCTCCTAAGGAGAAACCTCCCCGTGCAGTGGCGAGGTTTTCTCGGTCTCTCCATCCCACCTTCTCTCTCTTACATTTTAATACCTCACCGTGATTCAGACACAAATCCCAACCCCTTTCACTTATAGCAATTACCTTGGATTTTGGATTTAACTCTCTGGTTCCTGGTAACAGCAGTATATCAGTTCTGCATTCATTAATTCATATTTCTGCAACAATCCGGCTACAGTAGTTTGTGGATGACGCCAGTGTCTTCCCCTTACAGCCATATAGATACCAAGTAAGAAATGGATGGGAATCTTTTTTTTTTTTCTATGATGAGTTATTGACACAAAGAGGGGAAAATAGCATCCAAGAACTATACAAATGAAAAGCAATATAATTAAATTTTATGGAGGGTGTTTAGAAAGAAAATACTAAAACAATTTTTTTCAGTGTGTCATAGAAAAATGGTCAACAAGAATCAATAAAACTTATTAAAAATTCAGAAACATAAAATGAGACATAACTGAAAGGGTAAACTGTTTTCTTGGCAGATTCCAAATAAATTAAGAGTATTTCCCTATAGCCATTGGAGAACCAAAGGCCTGTGCATTTTCAGTTTCATGTATATTATATTACCCCTAGGGGAGTAAATTTAAGACATAGCAGTTCTGGTGCATTCAGACCCTGACTTCATGCTAAACTATCTCTTCAGTGTAACATCTTCCAGGACTTTTTAATAATTTTTGAAGAGTCGGTTAAGCGTCTGACTTGACTTCAGCTCTGGTCATGTCATGGTTTGTGAGATCAAGCCCTGCATCAGGTTCTGCACTGACAATGTGGAGCCTTCTTGGGATTCTCTCTCTTTCTCTGTCTCTCTCTTTCTCTCTCAAAAAAAAAATAAACATTTAAAAATAATAATAGTAAGTTTTGAAGGGTGGTTTTATTTTGAGATCTTTCCCTTTGTCCTTGGTATGTTTGGACCATATGCATGTTAATATGTAACCTACAGCAATTATTTAAAACAGTCTGCAGGGTGCCCAGCTGTCTCATTCAGAAGAGCGTGTGGCTCATCATCTCAGGGTCATGGGTTCAAGCCCCATGTTGGGTGTAGAGATTATTTAAATAAATAAATTTCTGAAAAAGGAAGTTATTTAAAATAGTTTAAAGTCACATGTAAATTTCTTGCTTGATTCTCTGCTAAGAAGCAGAGAGATATTTACCAAGCCAATCCATAATCTTGGTCTGAGCTGCTCTATTTGTTGAATGAATAAATGAATGAGTGAAACTTGCATTATATGGAAAGTTATAATAGGTAGTTGCCTGCTGGACTCATTCTTTAGAAAAGTAATGAGGAACACTCTTAGTTTGACTCTGTCTTAGTTCAGACTGCTATACAAAATGCTGTAAACTAGGGAGCTTATAAACTACAGAAATTTATTGCTCGTAGACCTGCAGGCTGGAAATCTGAGATCAGGGTACCATCAAGGTTGTGTGACGGCTCTCTTCCAGGTCACAGACTTATTCTTGTGTGTTTGTCTTTACATGGTGGGAGGAGCAAGAGGGCTCTCTTTTAGAAGAGCACTAATCCCTTTCATGAGGGCTGTGCCCTCCTGACCTAATCACCTCGCAAAGGCCCTATCCCGTAGTACCATTACCTTTGGAGCTTAGGATTTTAACATATGAATTATGGGGAGACACATGAACATTCAGGCATATTTGGCTCCCTTCCCCTTTTTCTTTCTTGGAGCCATATTCTCCAGATCATTTCAGAGTAGCCAACTGCAACTGTGTTCTCACCTATGCCCTCTCTCCCTTCCATCCTTAAAAGAATAAATAAGACTTCAGTTCTGGCAGCTTGCTGGTCCTTAGAGAGACTAACTGATTCCTTCAGCTCCCTAATAGTGAGAATAGGCCATTGATTCCTATCTTTAGGGTGGTTCTTCCTTGGTCTAGTTTCTGCAATCATGGGGATTCTTCTTTCTGCCCTTTGCTTCTCTCTAATGACTGCAAGGATGAGGAGAGGAACCTCAGGCTGTCAAGATGACCAGAGATCCCTACAGTCAGTCCAGAGCAATAAGAGGCACCAGTAATCTGCCCACCATCCGGAAAATACAGAAAATGTTAAGAACAGAAATTGTTTACCTTCACACAAAGAAAACCAAGGCTCCAGTCACTGGACTTTTATGTACTGTCATTGTCCATCTAAAGGTCTTCAGAAATGGAATTCATTAATCTAGAGTGAGTGAGTAAGACTTTTTTCCTGAAATAGAAGGCCAACTTAGTACCTCAAGGTGTTTTTAAATTCATTTTTTGTTGGTTTTATTTTTCAGTTCACAGGGTCCTAAAACAATGGATACATTTTTATAAACAATATACATTTCTGTCCATATCTGAATCAGTGGGAGATTTTCTCTAATTTTAATGCTGAATTATTTTTGACAAATAATCATCAGACACCTCGTATGTGCCAGGCAGGCTGCAGAAGCTGGATATACAATATAATCCAGGCTGCATAGAGATGCTGACAATTCTTTGGGCCCTCTGATGAATCCATTCACCTTTTTCTACCTACACATACTTTAAACTGTACTCAAGCGAGCTCTCCAAATTGTAGGTTTCACTTGCCTCCTGGCTCCCCTAGGACTAAACCAAAGACACTGAGTTCTAGCTCCTTTATCCCAACCACAGCCTAGTGGATGAATTTTTATTGGGTGGAGTATATTTAAGAGTAGAGTTTTATTATCTTCCTAAAGTCCTGAAGACTTTTTCTTTTGATACCAAGAACTCTTTACTAAAAGTCAGTGCCCAGGTAGATGAACTGCCAAAAAGGAGCCTAAGACATGCAAACATTTGCTAGCCTGTATGTCTGTGCTCATAGCTATCTAGGGATCTGCTACAAGATGGATGGAGAGGCAAAATTACTCACTTGGAAGCCTGGCTGTCATGAGAAAATCCAAACCCAGGAGCTTTTCTCCTAAGAACCCCTATGACATTTTAGTCTTTAAATAAATCTTCTTTTCTTCTCCTTAGGTGAGAGATTGACATTTTAAGATCAATCATGCCTCTGCTTTGCAGGGTTGGTAGACTTAGAACAGGATAAATGTAAATTAAGAAAAATTTCCATTTTTTGAACAAAAATGCTAAAAACAGCTATTTCTAATTCAATCTAAAAGAGGGATGCTCTTTCCCCAGTGGTCATTCTTATTACTGTGGTTATCTCCAGACCTTTTGATGTCAAAATTTCAACCTGTTTTCTCTAAAAGAACCATTCTGAGCACACATCTGCTGTTTGAATAGCAGCAGAAAGCAAAGAAATCTCATAGGATGTTTTTCTGCATCATAGCTCAGAATGTTTTAGTGCTTCTGATATAGTCACCGGTTACCACCTTTCCAGCCTCTCTGTATCATGAGATAAGTTTCAGCTATTACTATAGGCAACAGATGAATTATTTTCTTATTATTTTTGTTCTGTTTTGTTTTGCTTTACACAAGCTCTAGATCCAACGTGGGGCTTGGACTCATGACCCTAAGATCATGAGGAGCGTGCTCTGCTGACTGAGCCAGCCAGTTAGCCCCTTTCCTTGTTCATAATGGTCTTGTTAGCAATTGGCCAGCCTCTCCCAACACCAGATTTGACCAGCACTTGTAACTAATTAAAAACGTTTTTTAAAAAATATAAGGCTCCGAGGCCATTCAGTTAGTCACTACACATTTATTGTGTGCCTACCTATATGCCAGGCATTGTAGTAGGTGCTGGGTGCCATAGAATTCCAGGGAGCATACTGAGGTCAAAGGAGCACAAGGCAAGCATTAGAAAGTGCCATTTTAGGATCAGTCTTACTTCTGACTAGTGTGTGGGCTGGGGTTCCAGTTTTCTCACATGCACAATGAGGGATAGAGAGAGCCACTCTTCCTCCAGACTCTAAACAGTCTGTCGTTGCTGCTAGCTTGGGTAACTCACTGCAGTGGAACACCAGTGGCCTTGCAAAAGCAAATGCTTTTATAAACCTCCCCAAAGGGACCTAATTCTAATCCAGGGAGCAATTTCAGTGCTAAGACAAATGTCTCTCTGAGACCCAAGAAGACATGTTAAGAGTGGGTACATACATGTTTTCACTTAAATCTATATTTGGGCCTAATTACCCCCAAAATGCTTGCCTGCTTTCCAGTTGCTCAGTAGTATAAAGGAGTAATCTTTAAGCACGGAGGGTCAATTAGAACTCCAAACACCATGGTCTAATCTCCCAGGATAATAATAAATCCAAGGTACAAAAACAAGCAATAACTCTAGATAATTCTGGACCTACCATAGTCGCAGTTCATCAGGGAATGTTAAAACTCCTCAGTTCTGTGGCATTTCAGGAGTTTCAATAGTTTTCAGAGCCTCTGAGACTATTGCTATTTATTTGTTGGTGAGTATTGACAACAAAATGAATGCTTGCTGTTTGTACAATATTGTATTGTTCCTAATTTGCAAGCCACTAGATATTCTTCTAATATCATGTGAGCACTATGTTGTTTTCTGTCTTCTCACCCTACCAAATATATCTTATAAGATGTTTTTTAGAATGTACCTCAAGTTGCAGAATAATACTCCACAGTTTGGTATTGGGACCAGGCAGATTATTTGAAATTCAGCATGATTCCCCAACTTCTGACATAAAAAAGCAAGGAAAAAAATAACAAAGGAAGCCTCATATTGCTTTTTAGATCTCCTCATTCGGCATTTGTGGTTAGTTCATTTCAATTCCTTGTTATCAAAAGGATATAGTAACTTACCATACACCATTGCTCAGAGGGAGGACAGCTTGTTGTTTCCATTTCATAAAAAGAACACCCCACTTATACATCATACACAAGTTTTTTTAATGAAGAACAGTTAGTAAGGTATGAGTTACACTGAATGGCTCTGTTTTCCTGATCTGCTGATAACATTTCTTGGCTTTCTCTTGTTTTTTCCCTCCCCCTACTATAAATATCAGAGCTGATGACTGACTTTTACTGCTGCCTTTCATGCAGATTCCTTAGGCTTGCAAATCAGTTACTGATTCTGTGGACCTTCTCCCTGACCTACCCTGGCTCACACAGTTTTCTAACAATGGGGCTAAGGGGCCACTAAGAATACACAAATATTGTATACCACACCTATTTGAATAGTAAAACTCAAAGGTTGGATTTTGGACACATTGTTTCAGCTCATTTCTGTCCCTTTGGTGAGTGGTACAAAGTAGCTGCCTACTCAACATGTTGCCTATTGGGAGGATGGCAAAAGGGCAGCCTGGACAGGCGACACAAAATGGAGAATAGAAATGTTTGTAACAAAGCCTTTCTGCAAGCAGTAAGTCTACTCCCACTTCAAACATGTTGCTCTTTAAAAACAACATTTCAAGATACTTTACCTTTCTAAAATGAGCCACCTTCCCTACTAATGGTCCAGGTTAACATTACATCAGACAAAGATAGATGTCTGACCTTCTCCTAGCAGTTAACCCTCACGTTCTTAGTCTGCCTGATCAAAACTTATGAAGCAAATATAGTGGGTGTATCAGGGTGTGTACACATACACAGACCTCTGTATATCCAAGTGCCATGCTGATTTAAAAATGAAAGACTAGAAGGATTCATCATGGTTATTAGCATTTTTGAGAACATAATATGTGTCAGGCACTATACTCAATGCTTTATTACTCTCTCTTTCTCTCTCTCTCTCTCTCTCTCTCTCTCACTCTCTCACACACACACACACACACACACACACACACATTGTCACTGAACACAACTTGAGAGAGAAACTATTATCAGCTCCATTTTATTGATAAGAAAACTGATACACAAAGAAAAGTGAATTGCCCGAATCACACAGCTATAAAGTAACAGTAAGCGCTACACTGCTTTTCCTAAAACTCAGATGCTTTTTTACATCACCCAGAAAGTTACATAATATATGTGTTATTTGGGAACTTGTTGCCAAACATTAGAGAAACTCAGGTGCTGTTGCCCATCAATCCTCTGGTTTTGTGATCATTCTGTCTTCCCAAAAAAGTGAAAATTCCTCAGTTTACAGCTCCTGGAAACAAACCTTTAAGCCTCAGGCCCTTGGACCACATTGGCTGATATGATAGCACCTAGGGCTACTTAAATTCAAGTAATGTAATAAGCCCCTCAGTTGTACCATCCACATTTCACATGTTCACATGTGGCTAGTGGCTCCTCTGCTAGCCGGCCTGGCCGCTGGACATTCGCACCGTCACAGCAGCACTGCTCCAGGAGGCAGATAACTGAGATACAAACGTGCAAATGATCCTTGAGCCCCTTCCAGAAAAGGAACTGACATGTTTGCCAAAGAAGGACATTTGTTGAGTGCCTGCCTTCGCCAGGCACTGTGCTAGGTGCCGAAAGCACAATGATCAATACGAATCAGCGAGGCAGACATGACCTCTGCCCTTCCTGGAACTCCCAGTCTCTGCCATAATCAGTCACCGAGTGAACCTTGCTGTGGTAAGGATGTCTAATGTGCTGGGAGGCGGTAGAAGACCTAGAAAATGCAGAATCAAATCCTGGCTTTGGGGCAGGAACAAGGCAAGGCTTTCTGGAGAGAAAGGAATGTAAACAAGATCTTGATTGTAAGAAGGCTCATGAACCAGATCCAAGAGGAAAAGTGTTCCTGACTGAAGGAACCGGCCTGTGTAAAGGCTCAGAAGTGCGGAGAACACTTACTGTGCTTTGGAAGAGTTTAAACAAGTCAAAAAATTACTTTCTCCAGCCTGCTTCTTGGAATCAGAGCTTGGATCTCTTTTTTTTTTTTTCTTTCACGTTTTGACTGAGTTATTTTGCATGGAGGAAAAGCAATAGAGAAGCAAAAAGCAAATGACAGTTCAGAGTAGACATAAAGGAACCAGGAGTAGCTGGTAGCACCCTGTACCCCTCAAGTGTTCCAATATGAAGAATGTGCATGGACAGCAACCTTGGATGATAACAGTGCAGCAGCCACTGTATATGAAGGACATTTGCCAAGTACTGTGCTGGGCAGTTTACTAGCATTATTTTACCCAGTCCTGACCATAAGCCTTGCCACTTTCCTACATTTATGTTTACAAAATTAAAAATTGGGAGGTGCCTAGGTGGCTCAGTCAGTTAAGCATCTTACTTCCGTTCAGGTCATGATCTCACAGTTCGTGGTTCGAGCCCCGCATCAGGCTCTGTGCTGACAGCTCAGACCCTGGAGCCTGCTTCAGATTCTGTGTCTCCCTCTCTTGCTGCCCCTCTCCCACTTGGACTCTGTCTCTCTCTCTCAAAAATAAATAAAACATTAAAAAAAATTTAAATTGATGGAGTGACCCAAGAGTTAGAACACCCTGAACTCATGAGTTCTGCTGAAATATCAGGTTATACAGTTTCCCCCATTATTGTTACTTCCCTGCCCAGGCTAGCACCACCTAAGATGGCGAGCTCGAGGAATGGTTTCACTCACATGAAGACGTGGAACAAAAGCCAAAGAGTAGAAATAAGAAAGGTTGTGCTGCAGAAAAATTAGTTTGTACCAAACTAAAAGTAAAATGTAACCCAAAAAAGAAAGACGTGACTAGGGCAAATGCCCTCTTTCTGCAGAAACTGCCTCTGTGATAGTTAACCATTTACTAATACTGATTAATCCCAATAGAAGAATTTTGCTTTTTAGCTCCAGAATTTTCCAGAAAAACAGTAAACTAGGAACACTTGTTTTTGTCATCTTATTCAGAAATGATCAGACTAATTTCAAAACATTTGTGATTTACAGTGCAATAGTTCAAGGCAACTTTCTTCTCAAACTTCCCTCTAAGACTGCCTCAATCTGTTGAAAACTGTTTTATGACTCAACTCAGCTAAAATTTCAGCAGCACGTATCTTCAGATAAAATGCTTCATTCACATCAAGCAGTAATTAAATGTGCAGGGCATGAAATAAGCAGCAAGTTTGGCTTCAGAGCCATCTTGCAATCTGTAAACGATCCAAGATAGACCATATGCCTTTAAATCTAGATGACTGCATATGTATCCAAGAGAAAGCTAACTGCCATTTCTCCACAAGAGTCATCAAAAGATGAAAAAGAAAAAAAAAAAGATGAAAAGGGATTCATGTAGCTTGTCTGATAAATGTGTTTTAATATACATGCACACTGAGACTTGGTAAATGGCTCTTAACTTTCCCCTTTGGTTCTGGATATAGTTCTATCAGAGAAAACATTCAAACTGATAACTCAAACTAACATTATTCTTAAGCAGGTTATTGCAGTGGTTTGGGGTAGCTATTTGGACAGACACAGAGTTTTTGACTATCTAGCAAGGGTTGCCATTCCTCTTCCTTTGGTTCCTTACAGAAAGTTCTCCCCCTTTCTATACTAGGGCTGGCCACCACTGTACCACCCTGACTCTTGGACAGTCTTTCCATGCCACAGAGGGGAGACTGAGTCAGTCATAAACATGTGATAGAATAAGGCCAATCTGAATATTCTTGAGGTTGCTATACCAACAGAGAAAAGAGAAGTCTCCCATCCATGGGCTTGTAAAGCTAGGAGGATGTGGGAGTGAGGCTGCTGGTGGCCATCTTGCTACTGCATGAAGAGTGCCCATGTGAGAACAGTCAAGTGGGGAAAAGCAGAGCTGGGAGATAGAGACAGTGCTGACCATGTTGTTTGGGCTTGTGGATTCCATCATGTCTGACGTCACATCATGAGGATCGAATGAGTTAAACAGTGAGTGGCAACAACAGGAGATGCTCAATAAATGCTACCTCCCATGGCTTTGTCTCCCTCTTTGACTTTGGCAGCTGCCAGATAAAGATTCAAAGCATCTTTGGCTGCCAACACTTGTGTTTCAGGCTTTTAGAAGAAAGCCAGTAAGACAGAATGGGTAATGATGAGCACAGAGTCTGTACCTCAGAGCAATGCAAGCTGCATCTTACAGATATCTCTTTGGAAGCAGCCATTCTTTGCTCATTGTACTCTCACAGCTCGGACAACTGCCTGGCCCATGATCAAGCAGGTACAAAAAATGATACTTTATTTCCTGAACGAGGAAGGCGATGAATTGGCCATACCCTAAAGTGGGACAGGAAGCAGGCTACATAGGCACCTCAGTGAACATGCAGCATTCCAATGGCCAATAGTGTGAAGGTGCCAATCTGTGCTTGTTTGGCAGCTTGCCAGTGGCACCATTCTATAGAAAGCTAGGCAATCTAGACTGTTAAAAATACATAACTTATCAACTTGACACAGTGTTTAACCTCATGAAAACCAGACAGCATGGCGGTAATTAGTGCTAAATACTAACAGAGATTTAAAATTCAGTTGCAATTGGGCAAGTAAAGCTACCTCTACTGAATGACATTGGCAAAACATGCATCCTCTTACCCCTGCAAGGTTGTGATGATAAAACCTTGGACTGCACAATAAATGTTGGTGGTTAATGATCAAATTGGGTTGTTGATGTGGCACAATATGTGCAATATGAAAATCTTAAAGGTAATTTCTGAGATCTTATGTTTGTGATTTTTCAACTCAATAAGCAATATCATAAATATCATAGAATTAAGAACTGGAATGGATCTTACAGATGAAGGAAACCAAGGCTCAGAAAGGTTTAATGAGGTATTAAATGGCAAGACAGGGACCACAAGACGTATCTTCTCATTTTCAGTTGGACGCCACTCTGTCACACCCCCACTCTCTGAGAGATGAAAGCACAGGACATCAGAGTTGGGCTGGATCCTCAAAGTCCTCTAGTCCAACGTGCTCATTTACAGGTAAGGCCAGGAAATGGGTCCCAAAGAGATGAGATTTTTGCTGAAGATCAGAAAGCAATTAGGCTAAAACTTATTGACTCTTGAACCAGTGCTTACTCCTTGTTGCCATGAATAAATAGGCTTTATCAAACTTAGTTTTTAAATGCAACTCATCCCAGGGGTGCCTAGTTGGCTCAGTCAGTTGAGCGTCTGACTTTAGCTCAGGTAATGATCTCATAGCTGGTGGGTTCAAGCCTCATGTCCGACTCTGCACTAACCGCTTAGAGCATGGAGACTGCTTCAGATTCTGTGTTTACCTCTGTCTCTGCCCCTTCCCTACTCATGCTGTCACTCTCTTTCTCAAAAATAAATAAACATTAAAAAATATATATTTAAACACGAGTCATCCCACCATGTAACTTCCATCAGAGGGCAAACAAACTAACAAACACCCAGTCTTCACCAGAGAAATCTGGCAGTAGATAAAGTCTGGCAATAAAACATTTTAGAGAGACGGGTCTGCTTCTCAAGAAAGTGCATAGTAACATATAAACAAACAACTGAACTGAAAGACTTTAATCTGCCAGGTGTGTTGTATTTTACTTTTCTCACAGCCACTGAGACCTAGGGGCTGTAGCTATTTCTGATACTGAAACTTCACTGACTTCAGCAAAAAGGCCCTTGAATGGCCTAAAGCATCAAGTCTCTTCTCAGTTCTTGATTCCTAATTTATTCTGATACAGTAGACGGGGTTAAACTAGAGTATATGTGTTGTTGTTACAGTTTAAAGTTCATTGGTTTCTAAATTCCTGCAGGATATGTGTATACCAGGTAGAGTCTACATAACTGTAAATAAGTCTCAGTCTCTTTCTTCCTCTCTAGCTCTTTCTGAAAATTAGAGGAGTTAAGTCTTTCTATCTAAGGAAGAGGGGGAAGGTGAGAAGCAAGCCTCTGAGTTGCCTGTCCGCCTACAGAAGAACATTAACATTGTTAATCAGCATTACAGGCTTGGCTTTGCTTCCCAGGGAAATGGTTGGTAGAGATATAAAATGTTTTAATCCTTGCTAAGCAATGTTGCCCTTGGTGATAGTCAGGAAGGAGGGATTTCTTCTTTTCATTTATACCTTTCAGCAACCTTGTAAAGTTTTGAGTTACTTACAATAAGAACCAAACTAATGTCAAATTAGGTTAATGAGGAATTACCAGCTGCTTGCTCTATGCCCAACATTGTGCTAAGCCCTACTGAGGAGATGAAAAATAATACTGTCCTTGCCCTTGATGAGTTCACTACCTTCATAGAGCAACCATATTTAGTAAGAAAAATAATAAATTATTGCTGTTCCTTGGGTATAGTGAATTCTAGAAGAAGTGACCCTCATCCAGTGGGGCATGACTCCGGGAAGCAGTCAGAAGGAAAGGAAGTTAGTTCTGAACACTGGGAGTAGTCCAATTATGAACACGAGGGCTGTCTCGCAGGAACCCATGAACAAAGTCATCTTCATTTTCTTTTTCTTGCTTGTTTTGGCTTCCTGCGATGAAACTCCTAAGGCTATGATGTTAGGAGTCCTCACACTTTACCCCTTTACATGCCGTCTTTTAGCTGGGAAGGTGGTGGTGTCAAAGCTTCAGAGAGGTGGTGTGAAAGAGCCCCTTTATTCTTGCTCTTAACACCATCGTTCTCAGACCCAGGGACCGTTATGACCTGAACAGACACTTTCCTCTGGTCCTGAGTGATGGGCCTTAAATGAAACCTGTGGTCTTGGCTCTCATTACTGAGAATAAGAGTGTGGTTTTTGTGGGTTTTGTTTTCCTTGTTTATTTTTTACTTCCCCGGCCCATACCTTTGTCTTTTATGCAAATAATTACCTTGAGAAATGCCTGGGTGGCTCAGTCAGTTAAGTGACTCTTCATTTCAGCTCAGGTCATGATCTCACAGTTTGTGAGTTTGAGCCCCATGTCGTGCTCTGTGCAGACAGTGCAGAACCTGCTCAGTTGGGATTATCTCTCTCTAAATAAAAAAACTTTAAAATAAACTGACATAGCAGCCACAACCCTTGAATAAAGAATAACACTCAGTCAACCCCATTAATCCCTTTTGGAGCAAAGTAGATATGCTTAACAGGTGCGTGGGTGGCTCAGTCAGTTGAGCGTCCAACTTCAGCTCAGGTCATGATCTTTTAGTTCATGGGTTAGAGCCCCGCATCGGGCTCTGTCCTGACAGCTCAGAGCCTGGAGCCTGCTTCAGATTCTGTGCCTCCCTCTCTCTCTGCCCCTCCCCTGCTCAGGCTCTGTCTGTCTCTCAAAAATAAATAAACATTTAAAAAAAAATCTTCCCTTTCTAAATTGCTAGAACCATCTCCGTTATGGATACTAGAAAGGACTATAGAGATACATCCAAGGTACTGGGGGTTCCCAAATAAGTTCTTTAATTTCTCAGAATTTCTTCCTCCTTATCTCTAAAATATAGATGATAATGATAATCCTACCCCCTAATGATGTCAGGAGAATTAAATGAGGTGCTACAAGCAAGAAGATAAATACTGTGCTTGGCCTATGGGTGAATATGCAATATTGGCTTTTATTTTTATCATTATCCTTAACATCAATCTGGATCCTCTGTTTATTTCAATTTTATTATATCAAAAAGTGTTGGGAGTGAGTCAGGGAAGGCCCACCGTGTGCTCTGTCATTAGTAAATTCAGGCTCAGCTCTGTAACAGATGAACTCTAAAAGAAATTTTTATTATTCAATCAGCATATAATAATATCAAACAATAAAAATAAGCAGCAAAGCACCTACTACTCCTCCACCGTATCAATCAATTAGTATTTTTCTATATTCTTTTTCGATTTTCTCCATCACCAAACATAATTTTGCAGCTACACTTACAGCAGTTTGGATCTATTCAAAAGCACATAAATGCCCTGATGAGCAATTATTGATTGCCTACTAAGTATGGGGCCTTATTCTAAGGTACTAGGAACACAAAGAAGAAAACACCTTGAAAATTAACAATCTAAATAAAATATGTTTTTTGTTTTGGTAGTGCGTCTTTGTGTGTGTGTGTGTGTGTGTTGTTTTCCTACAACACAAGGATTTTCACATGTTGCTGCAGAAGAATGGAGGAATACTCAAGAAACAAAAGATAATGCATATTTCAGAACTGATGGTAAAACAGAGAAGTAACTGGAGACTGCCTGGCCAATCTGCATACAATGGCTGGGCTCATTTGAAGAGGCGTTTCCTGCAGTAGGAATCATTTATATCACAGAAAAGATAAAATAAGAAATAAAAAGAAGATGAAAGGAATTCATGTAATACATGAATGCAGACATCCCACAATACATGACTTCAAAATAAATAGAAATAAGCAATCAAAATGTGAAAAAGAGATTAGTTATAAACTTGAAGCCATACCTCTGAAACTTAAAGATAAAATTATGTGTATTTACTCTTAGCTTAATGTTTGTAGGTACCAAAAAGTGGGGTTCTCAACCAAAAGAGAGAAATCTATCCATTAATAGAAAAGTAAGATATCAGTTGCAATTGAGAAAATTTTTGTTAAAGGTTCAAAAACAAAACAACAACAAAAAACTACAAAAATAAATGAGATAAGTGGGAAGCACTTGGCACATACTGTAGGAGAATTGTTGAATTCTCTTTTTCACTTTGAGTTATCTTGCTGTTGTTATTGCATTTCTTATGGGAATCATATGAATAATTAGGCAATGTACACAGGCTCAGTTGAGATCTTACCCGTCATCACCTTTCTGGTAATCATTCATTGACATCAAAAAGAAAGTTATATAACCGACCATTAAAATAATCAACTTCCTTAAATCTTAGCAAACTCTCACCCAGAAATGAAAGTGTAAATGAATTTTACTGACAAAAATAATGCTTCAAGGAAGGTTATTGCTTAGTTAACTGGTTTCCAGAATATTGCTAGAGAAGCACAATTTGAATTATTGTTGGGACAGCAGCTGGCATGTGTTGGATATTGGTGAATTTCAAGTCTTTCCTCTGGTCACTTGATGTCCATGACTCAATAATAGGATGGACAATTGAATTGGTGTCAATCATTTATTAAAAGTAAGGTAACAATAGGAATAACAACAAAATGCTTGAAGTATCTTAAATATTCATAAATTAAAAATTAAAATACATTCAACTCAATAGAATATTAATCAGCTATGAAAATAACATATATGCACTTACAGAAATCACATGAACAATAAGGGTATATATTGTAGAAAGATATTTAAGATATGGAAAGATACTCAGAATAGTCAATAAGTAAAATAAATCTAGTTATATGATGGCATCATATAAATATCTTTTTTAAAGGAAAATTATACATACCTATGATTATTTCTGGAAGGATACATGAGATTGTGAATAGTGCCTACCTCTACAATGAGACTATGGCAAGAGGTATATTTGTGCTTTTCACTTTGTATACCATCATATTCTTTGAGTTTTTAGTCATGAGCATGAATTACTATAATAGTAAACTAGTTTAAAACTGAAAAAAATTAATGAAAAACTGCAAGGGCAGTTAATGGCAAATGTCAAATATATCAAAGAAACAATTGAAAGCTTAATAAAGGGAAATAATTGGCCCAAAAAAAGTGAGATAAATTTATCTCAGTATTAAATAAATAGAAATAAGCAATCAAAATGTGAAAAAGAGATTAGTTATAAACTTGTACACAGGCTCAGTTGAGATCTTACCCATCATCAGTATTTAATACTGAGATAAATTTATTTCAGTATTTATTTTCATTGAAAATAAATTTATCTCACAATTCCAAAATAGAACAACCAGAAAATAAATGCTAAACAATACATTAAACACATTAGTTGCCATGTGTTAACAGCACTAAATTATAAGGAAAACTGTGAACCTAAGGATTCTTTTTCAGTCAATTGCTTTAATTATCAAGAATCAAATATATAAATGAAACTTTCTCAAAGAACTTTATGAGCTTCCCCATGAATATGCATCTAAAAGACAGAAGGCCTCTTCCCTTCTTCCTAACCACACTCACGCACACACACAGCTCTGCCATGCACTGTCAGCATATGCTCACTACTGAAGGGAAATTTAATTTCATGACCCACCTAAAATATCGACATCTAAATGTAGACATTCTTTACATTGGAATAGCTGCTGCAACCATACCCTTACATGGTAAGGAAAAATGCAAAGGGATATAAGCATTTCAGGAGTGTGTCACGTGGTAATTTAACATGTGGCACTTGCAAAGGATAGGTTTGGGGTAAAAGGAGCTGCTTCCTTGCTTTACCTATTCTGGGCCAAATCATCCTTGTTGTCATCAAATGTGTCTACTCCTTTCAATATTCATGTTAATATCACAAGGGATTCTTGTAATGCAAAACCTTGTTGTGACAAAGGAAAGAGCAAAATAAGAATGTCTGAATCCAGACTGGGGAATTAGTACATGGGATCATAAAATAGGAAATAAAACATACAAATACTCCCTGGTTCTCTCAGCAAGCCCAAATCCTTCTCATTAAAAGATTGGTGAAGACTTGAGCCTAGTCCCATTTGATTTTGTTTGTTTGTTTAAAGGATATTATATTATTTTTGAGAGAGAAAGCGAGAGCGCACAAGCTGGGCAAAGAGAGGGGAACAGAGGATCCGAAGCAGCCTCTGTGCTCACAGCAGAGAACCCATTGTGGTGCTTGAACCCATGAACCATAAGAACATGACCTGAACTGAAGTTGGATGCTTGACCCATTGTGCCATCCAGGTATCCTGAGCCTGGTCTCATTTGGACCCTCACCTTCTTGCATATGTTCCACTGATGCTATTTCTATTCTTTAACTGTTATTAGTAACATATTATTACTGATAATTCTTATTACCGTTTATTGAGAACCTAACATGTGCTGATCACTGTACCATATATTTACCAAACTCTTATAATTCTACAAGGAAGTAAGGGCTCAAGGGAAGCACATGGTTAGAAATCAATAAATAATAATTAATAATTATACTTAATAATGTCAAAGCTAAGATGCGAATACTGGTGTGTCAGTTAGGGTTCTGCACTCTGTCTCTCTGTCAAAAATAAATAAAAATTTTAAAACATTTTTTTAAAAAAGAAAACAAAATGGACATGGTAAATGGCCATCAAGGAGAATCTCTGAATAAATTATGATGGAATTAATGGAATATAATACAGCCATTGATAAAGATGAACTGAGCTCTTGCTGATAGCTTGGAGAAATTTCCACAAGAAGTCGCTGAGTAAGAAAAGCAAGATGCAGATAAGTGTCTATTATATGACCCATCTTTATAAGACATCACAGAGCCTACATATTTATATACACATACATGACTATGTATTTGTCCACATATGAATACATGGTATGGAGAATGACAAATTATCACAGTCTGGGTAGCATAAACAACAGAAACTTATTTTTCACAGTTCTTTACTTCTCCTTCCATCATGGGAACCTAGACCCTGACTTCCACTAGACTCACACACACAATGGCAGATTCTCCAAACACCTAAAGGTGGTTTGCCTGAGTGACCAATGACACTTAACAAATATGCAGATATTTGACTCTAAAACCCATGCACACTTTTCACTATTCCAGATAGTTTCCTGTGCATAAATAACTTAGCATCTGTGCGTCAGTGATATATGTTTAGTCTGTAGGTAGAGGGCCTTTAGCAAGTATATTTCTACTGAATGAGCTACCACTTTTCCTAACTTCTTTTTGTACCAATCCAAATTTAATCTGCCATATAATGCTTTTAGATATTTTGGGAGGGGGATAATAGGGGATTGAGGGATATCTTTTATATGTCTATATTTTTTCTCCTTGCTATGTGGTGACAATAATAAGGATTATATAGACCATCCTGACTTTTGGAGAGACAGTATCAATTCACACCTGAAAAAGATTCTCCTGAGCAAGAATTACTTGCTACAGTGCTCCTTCTTTTGTCATACCATCAAACACTCCCTGGCTGCAGCCATGACAATTATGCTATTTAATTATTTCATATCAACCTTAATGTATTAAGCCATTGCACCTAGTTATTATTGTTTTGCAAGGCTCCTTGGTAGGCCAAACATCCAAAATGACTCCCTACTCTCTAGTCCAGACACAGTTTCTATGAAGCTAAAATCCATGCAGTCATTGTAAATGCATAAAAATTCTTGGAAATCTATTGAACATATGTAACAGATGTTACATAATAGATACTAAAATTCAAAACCATGTTTCAAAAAAATGCTTCTGAGAAAAGTGAGCCAGAAAAGTACAATAGAATATAAATACTTTGCTACCATTTTGTGTAAAAACAAGTAGGAAAGCATTCACATACCTACCTATCTTTACAAAATGAAACAGGAAAATGTTATGCGTTGAATTGAGTTCGCTCAAAATTCCTATGTTGAAGCCATAACCCCCACTACCTAAGAATAAGTAGGATCTTTAAGGAGGTAATTAAGTTAAAATGAGACCATTAGGGTGGACTCTAATCCAGTCTCACTGATGTCCTTATAAGAAAAGAAGATTGGGACACACGGAGCAGGAGCATGAATGTGCAGAGGAAAGACCATGTGAAGAGGCAGTAAAAGGGCAACCAAGCAGAGAGGCCTCAGAGGAGCGCACTTACCCATAGTTTGGTGTCTAATATTCTTTTCTCAAAAGGAAGCAGGGCTTCTTAGAGAAATAGCAGAAGACTGGAGCAGAATAGGTACACGATGAACCTACAGCATTTAGTTGTGCTAGAAATAAAGGAAATGATTTTAAAAAATGATAGAGGCTAGTTCGAAGGGTCTAACACTGGCCAAATTGGAGACAATATTAGTGCCAAAATAACTGAGTCCATTAGTGAATTATAAGTTAATAATAAGATAGGAATCCATGTGTTCATACTGATAATAAGATAAATCATGAGGTGCCTTGGTGACTAAGTAGGTTGAGTGTCCAACTTCAGCTCAGGTCATGATCTCACAGTTTGTGGGTTCAAGTCCCGTGTCAGGCTCTGTGCTGACAGCTCAGAGCCTGGAGCCTGCTTCGGATTCTATATCTCCCTTTTCCACTCTGCCCTTTCCCTGCTTGTGTTCTCTCTCTCTCACTCACTCACTCTTTCTCTCCCTCTCTCTCTCTCTCTCTCTCTCTCTCTCTCTCTGTCAAAAATAAATATTCAAAAAATTTTAATTAAGAAGAAAGAAGATAAATCAATAAGAGAGAAGAAGGGCTCTTGCTTACAGTATAATACTGAGTGTCAAATGGCAAATATGAAAGGAAGGCTAGAGTTAGATAAATATCAATTTGTGAAGATTGGTCCAGGCAAGACTCATTAGTGGATGCTAAATATAGTGCTAATATTGATGGGGAACAGAATATTTGCATAGTCTTCATGAAATTTCCCATAGGTTGCTTGTTAGTCATAAGGGAAAAAATAATAAGTAATGTAGTAGACAAATAGCAGGACACCATCACTAGGTAATCAAAATTAATGTCACCAGTGAAGAATAAATAGACATCATGTGCTTCTGGATGTAATACCTTGAAAAGGACACAAGTTGCTCATGTGATATTCTGGCCAATAACATACAACTTGATTTAAGTCATGAGAAAATAACAGACAAACCCAAATAAGAAATATTATATTTCTTTGTGTACTTCAAAAAAATGAATAACATGAAAGTCAAATAAAGCCTGTAGAAATTTTCCAATGAAAGGTTGATAACTAAATGCAATATTTGGATCCTATACTGGAGGGAAAGAAAATATTATTGAGATGCTATTGTGTTATGAGCACGTGGGTGGCTCAGTCAGTTAAGCATCTGACTCTTGATTCTGGTTTAGGTCATGATCTCACAGTTTGTTAGTTCGAGCCCTGCTTCAGTTCCTTGCTGATAGTAGGGAGCCTGCTTGAAATTCTGTCTCATTCCCTCCCTTTCTGCCCTTCCCTCATGCTCACTCACTCTCTCAAAATAAATAAAGTTTTAAAAAAAGATGTTAGTGGACAAAATTGACATGGATTGTGGAGTAGTTAACAGTATTATTACATTGTATTTACCGAAGTTGAAAACTATATTTTGATTATTTACATTAAAAAATCCATAATATTATGAAACTTACACTGAAGTATTTAGGGGTAAAGAGCATAACATACACATTTTAGTTTAAATTGTTTATGGAAAAATATTATATACACACTGTATATAGATAGATGATAGATAAGACATGATAAAACAAATATAGTAAAATACTAACAATAGATGAATCTGGGTAAAGTATATACTGGTATCTTCTGTAATATTATTTTTCTTGCATCTTTATATACATTTGAAATTATTTCCAAATTAAAGGGGTTTTTTTGTTTGTTTTCTAGGACTTGTCTGTGTGTTTTGTATGTCTGGGAAGGATGCTCTAAAGAAAGGGTTTTTTCATCTGAAGAGATTCCTGTTTAGGAATAGGTATTCTTTTAGTAAACTATTTTCCTGTCCTTTAGAGGACACTGATCTGTAGATAAAATGACAGGAATTAGGAAAGCAGCTAAAGAAGCTGGCTATGACTACTATTTTGATCCAGGAAAAGATAGTTTTTTCTTACACTGAGGAACTGTTAGCTCAAGAATGAACAAAATTTTAACAGGAAGAATATAAGATTATGAGTTATAGCAAATTTATATATAGCTTTAACATTTATGTGAAAATAAATGACGGTATGGAAGGGAGAACAAACTGCTATGATTTCCATAGAACAGGTATGGTCTCTTGTGAAGAAAAAAAGCAAAAATTACAACACTTCTTTAGAAATCATGGCTGTTGCCTACTTCTTCCTTCTTTGGGTTAGCTAAGGAATTAATTCCATTCTCTGCTTCATCTTGATTGTGCACCTTCTAGTCTGGTCATGTCTCCCTTGCTTTCCTCACTGTGGGTTAGCAGTAATGCAGCAATTCTCTGAATGCCCAGAGCAGCAAACCTCCGCACCAGCTCAAAAACTGGGATTTGCTTTATTTCAGCTTCAGAGCCATTGGATTATCATTACTTTAAGCCACAGATTTGTAATTGGTCTAGTTCCAAATGTAGGCTAATCTTTAAAAGAGTTCTGTTTGAGGGGTACCTGAGTGACTCAGCCAATGAAGCATCTGACTTCGGCTTAGGTCATGATCTCACAGTTCATGGGTTCGAGCCCCACATCAGACTCTGTGCTGACAGCTCGGAGCCTAGAGCCTGCTTCAGATTCTGCCTTCCTCTCTCTTTCTGCTCCTCCCCAGCTCATGCTCTATCTCTCTCAAAAATAAACAAATATTAAAATAATAAAAAAATAGTTCTATCTGAATTTTTACAAATAGTCATATTTAAGTATATAAAATTGATTGGACTGCTACAAACCCCTTATAGACTACAGGATCTGAAAGCATTTTATAAAATATGTATGTATATCACTGTATATCTAATAATTTATTTTAATTTGAAACTTTTTTACTAAAGAAGTATTCAGAGACAAAAGTAGAGAACATTGTATAATAATCCCCCACACATCTACCTTCAACAATCATGAACATGTGGACACTCTAGTTTCACTTGTAACCCCATTTTTTCATATCCCATCCTTCTGGACCATTTCTGAGGCAAATCTCAGATATTATGTCATTTCACTTATAAATACTTCAGTATGTATCTCTGAAAAAAAATCATTACACTGAATGATTTAATAATAATTTAAAGCAATTCTAAATTAAAATTTTATTTTCAAATAATTGGTTTTTTCCCCTCTTTATGGCATTTCATCTTGATCTTTCTTGTATGAGCTCTAAACCTCTCTGTGCAATTTTGAGACATACGAAGGAAGAGGTATTGCTTAAAGTCCAAGAAAACTCTTCCCAATTATGAAGAGCCCACAGTTATGCTCATAATCCAAAGAGCCAAGAAAAGAAAAGAAAGCTGCATACACTTACATTTTTAAAAACTCTTTATTGTAAATAAAACACAGATACAGAAATCTAGATCAATGTATAGCTTAAGGAACTTTAAGGCTAACACCCTTGTAAACACCTCCCAGGTCACCTTAGAAGCCTGTCCGTATGACTTGTCTCAACCCCAAAGCAGTCTTCCCAAAGCAATCACTATCCTGACTTGTATAATTATACACCAGCTGCTTTGCTTTATAGTTTTATTACCCAAGAAAGCAAATCTAGATCCTACTGTTTAGCCTTGACTATTTTTTAAGTTGGTCTACATCTTTGAAGCTCCATGCCCTTTAAGACCAGCCGCATGCTTCTTCCACTGCATTATCACTACCTTCCCAGCCCACGAAAACTAGGTTTTATTGCTTTAAATGTTCTTTTCTTCCATGTACCATTACTATAACTGAAATATGTTCAACTAAACCCACACAAAAATTAAAAGCAAACACTCTTTTCCTGATGTAAGCAGACAAAATACTTTGATCTAGATTGAGGTGGGAGGCACAAAGCACATTTCTATAATCTCAGCCAACACTAGAAAGCCCAACAGTAAGTATTTCATTGTATTTTGAAAAACTTATGGTGGCAAAGTTTCCTCTTAGTTGTCATGACAATGTTCATTCTTTACAATGTGGAGGCAATTAGAGTACCTGCGAGATTAAAAGAAAAAAAAATACATAGACACTTCTAGATAAAGGTGTTCATTTGGGATAATTAAAGTGAAACAAAAACTAATGCATTTTGATCAGTTTTAGGTATAACAATTGAAAATCCTTCCACCTCCACTTTTATTGATTAAGGAAACAATGTGGCCTCAAAATGATAGCTATGTGATTGAAGAATAATATATAAAAGAGCACCATTAAAATTTGAATTTCCATTTTGCATTCTGTCTCTTTACTAAGTCTGTTTACTTGTACATTATAAGGTAAAAATTCAGAAGCATAGCCAATGCTTAGGAAGGGTATCCATTTCAGAAATGGTCAGCAAAAGCTTTTTTCCATAAGACAGCCAAGTAATTGTAGCATATTTTTCTTCACCTATATCTCGTAGTCAGGCTTACGTGAGAAAGAAACTGGAAAAAAAAATTGCTAGCATGGCAGTCACATTTGGTAATAAAGATTACAGTAACATTACTATTAATAACTTGATTTTTGTTACATGTTTTGTATTGTGGTGAGAGTGATAGAACCTAGCATTTCATTTCTTTTGTTTCCCTTTACATTCTACATCTAACTTTTTAGAAAAATAAATCAATCAATCTAGCCTATTAGAAAAATTATCTGTCATTGATTATCTGTGAACTATAATATCAGCCATTACTATGAAAATTGATTTTCCCTCTTTGAATATGGTTTTATGACACTTGAAAGAATAACATAGTTAAAAAACATCCTGAAAGTGCTGATTAAATGCAGCATTGTTTAACTTCAGTCATACTTATCACCCAGTAGAGCATTAGCTGGGGAAAGAACCATCATCCTTTTATCATACATGTACCTCAAGGAATTTTTATGTGAACCTGAATTTTCCCATTAATATTAGATGTGACAATAAAGATCCAACTGCATAAATATCTGTCCTTATAAATTGTGAGACAGCATTTGTTAAACTGTGCTCTCAATTTAATCCTCACTAAATCCTATTATTTATTTTTTCATAAAAAACTTAATGACTAGAAGTCATTGTTTATCTACAGGATCTTGAAATTACCTTAAGCTCTTTGAAAGCCTAGCAAAGATGTGACCTCTCTCTTAAGTCTTATATTTCAAATACCTTTAAGAAGAAAAAAATGACTTCAAGATCTGGTCACCGTTTCTCAGCTGTCAAAATGTCTTTTCTTTTTGGTGGTAGAGAAATATCATATAGCTTTGTTTCAAGGTCATCTGTCAAAAGTCTCAATTTATCTGCAAGTCTTGATGAATCCTAAACATCAATAGGTGTCTCATTCCTACCTTGCAATACAAAACTGATTCTGCTCTTGTGTCCTGTAATAAGACTATGAATGCTTTTTTAGCAGGGTTAGCAGTAAACACTCAAAAGCATCACATCTAGTTCTCCTTTCTTTCTCTCTTGAGAGAGGACAAAGATATTTCTTCCAAGGAATAGAAACTTTCTGGCACTGTTTCTTTGTCAATTGGGTCTTCATCTCATAGTGAGGCAACAACCTTTCTATATACAGAATCATTTTGGAAAATGTGTTTTGTCCCTATTATGAATGAGACACTACCCCTGCCTGGACCATCCATAAAACATCCCTTTGTGTGCCTCCTCCCTTTCTTTCATGGAATTGAAAGCGTTTCTTTACATTGATATACTAAATAAACATCTGGACTACACAGTAGTAGGCAGTTTATTAAAGGCAAGTTTTAAAGAGGCAACTGTAAAAGCCTATTTTATTCTTTACATTATAAGTGTAAGGACATCAAATGTCAGTGAATTTATTTTTGTGTGATACTGGGTACCTCTTTGCTGTTGTATGAAACATAAGCTTAATGATTCTTTGTGAAGTTATAATCCTCATGTCCATGCCCAGGAAGCCTACATAGGGGAGGATATGACTGGATATGTTATTTAATGCATTTTTCATAATTATCATTAATGCTAATCATCATAACATTTGTCAGGGCACTATTTTAAGTGGGCTGGCTTTTTCCTCCACATCTCTCTCCATGCCATTAAACTTTTATCCAACAGAGGGTCAGAAAATACATTTATTTATTTATTCAGCCATCAGAAATATTTATGGAGAGCTTTCTATGTGCAAAGCACTCCTCTTAGTGTTAAAGAATATTCAAATAAGTTTAAGAAAAAGCCCTTGCTTTCAAGGACCCTATGCTGTTATAAAGACAGTAAGACATGCTCTCAGAAACCCACAATCAAGAGCAATGCTCTTTGAGTGGTAAAGGGAAGGGAAATATGTATTGATTATCTAAGTGCATTCACATGTGATCTCATATAATTCTTACAGCAATGCTCCTCCAGAAGTATTACTATCACTCTTTTTCTTTAAAGATAAAAAATGATAAAAACTTGCTGAAGGTCATGGGATTTTAAAGTAGATTTGTCGTAACTCAAAGTTCATACTCATTCTGGTAGGAACAGTCTTACACATTGGGGTAAGGAAAAGGTCACTTTAAGGTGTGGTTGAATGAGAGGGAGGGTGTTCCAGGGATAAGGCACAGGGAAGGAAATAGGGTGGAAAGGGAAGAATTTGCTTAGGAAGAACAAGCAGTAATGCTAATACATAGTGTAAAATAAGGCTAGAATTAGCAGCTGTGAGCCTGAGGAGTGAGGCTTTTAGTGGTGGACCGTGAAGGCTATACTTCGTCCGACAACCGCAGGACCACTGGAAAATACTGATCAAGGACATGAAATGATCAATGTCATTTCAAAAACATTCTGCCAGTAGGTACAGAGGGAAGAGATACAAGTTTTTCTGTCATTTCCAGTGCAAGCCACGCTCTGGCTTCTGGGCTGGGCCAGGAAGCTGCCAATCATGTTTTTTATGGTCTACGGTAGACATATTCTATTCTTTCCTGTGTGAAACTCACAGTTTTTTTCTTAGTCCTAAGTGTGTCATGGAGCAGTGCTTCTGTGGCTGATGAAAAAGGGGGGCAGAACAAAGTAAAGGAGAGATGCAAACTAATGGTACTGAGATTAAAATAATAATTGTACTCCCCGATTAAAGAAACAGAGTAAGCTTAACTTTTGATGGCAGTTTTCGATCTCACAATAAGGCAAATGTCTATTCTGGGGGAATAAATGAGCAAAGACAATCTGGAGTCATTGCTTCCATGTAATAAGACTATAAATATCCTTCGCAAACTCATACATAAGGTGCTAGAAGGTCTAGATGAGAAAGGGCAAGGTGTCCTAACCAGCTTAGAAGGGAATGGCATTATTGAAGCTTCTGCAGCAAACTATTAGAGGTTGAGGGTAGGAGTTCAGTACAAGGAGATGCAAATATTCCCTAAACCCAGCACCCAATTTACTCTTGATTTTCCTCTGTTAGAAGGTAATATTTGTCCTCCCTGGTTGCACATTAAAATCACCTGGAACACGTTGAAAACCATATTCATATTCGGGCCCTACCACCAAGAGGTGCTGAATTAACTGTACTGGGACTTTTCTCCTTCTATTTTAAATCTTAGGCTTAATTAACATAGGGAACACACACAGATTTCTGGTCTACTGTTTTATGAGTGGATTTAGTTTTTGAAACTAAGGTACCATAAACTTCAGACACACAGTCTTAGACCTTCACACTGCAAGTTGAGCATCTCTAGGGCTAGAGGAAATTCAGAGACAGAAATGGGACTGATTATTAAAATTACCTTTAAAATATATTTTGGGCTACATTTACTCAGAGGGTATAGTTTGGCAAGGGTCATAATACATAAAATTTTTGTAGTTTTTCCTTGGCTATGTATATTGGAACATCAAATTAATGATGCATATCAGTGAACTCTGGGAAGACCATACAACATGAGGCCAGAAAATTTTTCCCCTTTTGTGATTCACACCCCTTCCTCCCCCCACAAACACCAGTAATGTGACCTGAAGGCCTGTTATGGAAGAGTAGTATTATGTGAGAGAAGGGTTATTCTTGGTGACATGATCTGGGCCCCAGAGCTTTCCTGGAGACCCTTAGTTGGTCCTGTTATGTACAGAGGATGTGGGGTGGGGGGCAGCCCAGGGAATTCTGCCAACACCAGTATGTCTGAAGGAGGAAGACTTGCCTTGCGTTTCCAAGAACAAGCTATTCTGCCTGGAAAAACACTAGAGAATGCCAAACAGCCAAACCCAGCAGAGCACGAAGGAAGGGAAAATAGGACCAGGAGTTTAAGGCATTGTTTGACTTCCTTATCACAATGAAAACTGCTTGTGAAACATTGATAAGAGGGGGAATTGGGAATGTTATTGGTATGAAAAGTGAATTGAGTAAACATGTAAGCAATTAAACTTGCAAGATATAACTTTATGTTTGATGTTCATTTCTGGCATTCTTTCTGAGAGAACTGATGACACACTAAAACCCAATTCGGGGAACCAGCTTTCAGAAGCACAGATTTTAAATTCATATTGGTTATTGACAAAAAGCAAACAAACTCTTAACAAGGCAGAGAAAACACACATGACTTCCATTCCAACTAGCATTAGGCCTAGAAAAACATTTAGTCACACTTTTAACATTCTAATTTCAGAGGTGGGCTAAGAATGAGCGAGTAAATATATGTGAGTTTAGTTAGCTAACGAGAAGCCATTAGTATCTGCAGGTATAAGCATAGCAGTGAAACAACACCACAGAGTCCTCGTTTCCCCTCAGCACCCCTGCGTATAAAAGGGCACAGAGGGGAATAACGATGAAGAGTTTCCCATATGCCAGTGAGCAAAGTTCATTGCGTGGATTGTCTCATTTAATTCCTGCAACATTTTCATGGTGTTGATCCTGTTATTACATGTTTCACAGATGAAGGAGCTGAGAAGTTAGATCACTTATCCAAAGTCACCCACCTAGCAGGGGCAGAGGCACCCAGGAACCCAGGCAGCCTGATTTCAGAACCAGGAAGAAGCTCAGAATTAATATGTTGCCACAATTGTGTCCAACATTCATCATCAAAAATATAGCCCAGGGCCCCTGCTGACCCTGTTCTGAGCCAGGATGGGGAAAGCTGGCCTGAAACCCGTCCCTGGCTTCCCCTCCCCTCACCGTCCAGGCATTAGTCAGTCCTCTCAAGAAGCGTCGAACAGTCAGGTAGTCTTCTTCTCGGACCTCTCTCCTTCCTTTAAGCAGCAAGTTCAAAGTGATCAGGATAGTCACAGGATCACTGGTAGACGTGGCCCCCCTTTGCCTCTCACCTCATGAACCTGAGGACATTTCAGAACATTGTCAGCAGCAGGCCTGGGCAGGCAGCTGTGATCTGGCTTTGTCTTCCTGAGCATGTCTACCAGTTTGTCACTGTGCCCTTAAATCTCACTATTCAACTTTTGAACCAAAGGAATATATCTGGAGAAATAAGAGTGATAACAAAAGGTCCCGCATAATACCTACTAATGGCATGGTGCTAAGTAGTTCACATTTACAGCTTCCTTCATCCTCATTACAATCCTGTGAGGCAGATATGTAAATGACCAGCTCATCACCATTTGCTAGGGACTTTCTTGGTTTACATGCTGAAAATCCTGTGTCCCTGGGACCTCCTTAGTCTCAAAGAAGCTGGTATGTTAACCACACCAGATAGGTACGATAGTAAGTAAAAACAACAACAACAACAACAACGGAAGCCCGAGAAGGTTAGTGACTTGCTCAAAATCACAGACTTAGCAAGTAGCTGAGGCAAGATTTCAAGCCATGTAAACTGACATCACAACTCTCTCTCTTATCCAATAAGATCTAAATTGTTCTCCCTTGACAACAGGGGAAACTTAACAATGGACTAATAGCAATGATAATAATATCTTCCCAAAGACATTTTAGCTAGGAAATTGGAAAGGGGAGGAGACATTATTGGGACACTGTGATATGCCCTTTTTTCACATGATTTCATTTAAGCATGACAACAAACCTGTTAGATGTTATTATTCCCATTTTATGGATGAGGAAATAAAGGCTGAGGAAAGTTAAAATCTTGCTTAAGGTCAAAGAGGTAGGAAGTGCAGAGATGGGTTTCAAATCTAAATGTTGCTGTTTCTGAAGTCAGTTATTTCATTGCATTTGTCTACCTTTAACAAAAATGTACCTTTTTAGAGCACTTTACAGTTTACAGAGCCTTCTTACATGCATCACTTTCTTCGATCATCAGGAACTCACTGAAACAGATATAGTAGCAATAAAAATCTCAGCTACACATGAAAATACCAAAGACTTGAAGGGTTAGGTTACATGTTCTCCTGTGGTCACATAGATATCATGTGGTTGAGGTGAGGCTAAAAGTCCAGTTTCCTGAGAAGTTAATGTTATGGAGTGAATGTTTATGTTCCCCCAAAATTTGTATGTTAAAGTGTAATCCCAAGTGTAATAGCATTAGGAGATGAAACCTTTGGGGTGATTAGGTCATGAGGGTATAGCCCTTATAAAAAAGACCCTGCAGCGTTCTCTTGCCACTTCTACCATGTGAGGACACAGTGAGATGGCAGTCGCTGAACCAAGAAGCAAGATCTCGTAAGACATCAAGTCTGCTGGTGTCTTGATTTTGTACTTCCCAGCCTCCAGAACTGTGAGGAATAAACGTCTGTTGCTTATAAGTCACTCAATTTGTGGTAATTTATTATAGCAGCCTAAACAGACTAAGACAGTTAATGACCTTTTATTCTTTCTTCCTAACTTTTTTGGAATATATTCTGTAGGATATCCATGAACCTGTGGGACGGAAAGAAATGGATGAGGTAGTGGGTGTGAGGTAGGGAGTAGAGCAAATGGTCAGAACTCTAGTTCCAAGAATAAAAGTGACAGGAGGAGTAGGCTAGGAGGCAGTTCTAGGAACTTAGAAGTTAAAGAGGGGCCAGAATGGAATAGGCCTAGACGTTTTTTGACTTTTCAGCAAAGACCAGAACATGTACTTACTATATAAAAAAATCTCTTATGTCTCCAGCTTGCTCATTCATTCATTCACTCATTCATTCATTCATTCAAATACTTAGTGAAGACATAACATGTTCCAGGCAAGGAAGATATAAGAATGAACAATGTAGGGGCACCTGGGTGGTTCTGTTGGTTAAGCATCTGATTTCAGCTCAGGTCATGATCTCATAGACGATGAGTTCAAGCCCTGCATTGGGCTCTGTGCTGACAGCTCAGAGCCTGGAGCCTGCTTTGGATTCTGTGCCTTTCTCTCTCTCTGCCCCTCCCCAGCTCATGCTCAGTCTCGCAAAAATAAATAAATGTTAAAAAAAATTAAACAAAAAAAGAATAAACAACATAGATACAGAACTAGACACACTAAGCTTATGGTGAGGAAATACTGCAGCTGTTTATTACTTGTGCCAATCCCAGCTCTTCCCACACCAACCAGGGGTGGGGACAGCTAATTAGTTTGGCATTTGCCAATACGTGGCTGATTGTAAACTGCCAAACTGAGGTCAGTTGGCTCTCAAAATTCCTGAAAATTTAACAGTCAGCTCTCCAGGCTCAAGAGACCACTGATACTAACCCCCCACCTCACCCATCCTACCCTCACACAGTTAACGGTGGGAATTATTATAAAGGATTTTAAAACTATGAGGGTGTTTTCAGCACTAGGGGAATAACAGCAATGTTTGCACACCATAGAGTAGAATGGGTTTGCACCCCGGGTGACAGAAGTGAGGGCACAGGAATCCAGTAATACTGCAAAGCATATCTGGGGAGCTTTAGAAGAAGAAAAACTAGAGCACACTCAGAACCTGCTAATGATCTAGAAGTGGACCCCCACTCAGGAGATAGACAACTATAGTAAGTCTGATTTCTCTATGGCTTAGCTTTACTCTTTTGGGTCCAGTCTCTCATGTAAGATCTTTACCTGAGAGATCTAACATGAGGACCCATGAATGTAGGTCAGTAGATCACACTGGTCTGCATTTTGCTGAGAATATGACCTTAAAATTGTTTAAAAAGTGGTTTGGACAGAGAGGGCAGGAGCTAGGTTCAGGGAGCCAGAAACTTGCTGGGAGGAAATGTAGGTGATTACCTAGAAAGCAGAGTGAGGAAAACACCAAAGCCTCATGAATCCCACTTCATAATTTTGCTTGGGTCTGGTGAAATAGGCACATATGAGCTATCAACAGATATAAAGTGGTAATGATAATAAAAGCAAGTCAAAAAATAAAGTCAGGAAACTTGGAAGGATTTTTTATCTCCTATCTTTGCTAATAATTCTGAAAAAGACATTTGACAGCAAATGAGAGTTTACAGCTGTTTTGGCTCCCATAGAGATTAAAGGCTAGTCTTGGCAATACTCTGCACTGCTTAGCAGCATGTGTGAAATTACTCATGGAAATGCTTCTCATTTTGTGCATTTTATTTATTTTTTATTTTTTAAACCACAGTATGAGGCTGAATTCTTTCTAAATGCAGTAAAGTGAGTCTACCAGATTGCTTTTCAGTGATAGTACAAAACTTTGCCCACCTAAAGAAGAATAAACATTACAAGTGATGTTTGTTATGCATCAAAGTTCCTTAAGACCTGCTCAATTGGAAATTATTTTATGTAATGCTTTAAAGTATTTGATAATCAGGAAATGTTGCAAATTCATAACAAGAAATTGGTCAAATGAGTTAGTGGTAATGACATAATTATTTCATCAATACAGAATGTATATAAAAAGACCTGTACTCTGAGACTTTTACTTGATAAATAATCAAAAAAAAAAAAAAGCAACAACCTGGATGTGATTCGATTTCACCTGGTCACGTCAAGGATGATCCATATCTATAACAGAAAGTACGAATCACACAGATGAAAAGATGGTGATGAAGGAGAGAAAGTGCAGTTTCACTGTGACATTATTGGTCTTAGTATTTTATTGCAATACTTCATCACCATCTTTTTGCCAATGACATCCACTTAATGTTCAAATGGCTAAATAGCACAACGATATACACACACAGGCTCTTCTGAAACAATACATTGTAGGATATTTTAGGTGAACTATGATGGTTCTAAAATTATATCTCAAGTAATAAATTCGTTTGGACAAAAATATATGTGAATATATTTTAATTCATAACCTTATCTATTTTCTAATTCTTGCTTTTAAGATCTGCTTCCTTTCCATTTCCCCCTTCCTGTCATTGCGAATTACAGTTTGACAATGTAACAAATGGACATCAAGATTTAGTAGGTGCTTCTTTTAGAAGCTACATTTTTCTCTTCTTTATAGATTTATAGCCACACCGTCTCTAACCCTTATCACAAATGACATTGACCTAAAGCTCGATACTCAAGAAATTTAAGTTCCCAATTAAATTTGGGAAAATAACCCTACCCTAAAGAAGCAGAAACCCACGAAAATGCAGCACAAACGAGTAAACTCTCGTGTCTAACTTAACTATTTCCTATTTTATGCATTCTTTAAATTATAAAATAAGCATAAAACCAATATTAAAGAAAATTTTTAAAAAATTTTATAAATCAACCATCACCGACATATCAATATAATTATTTTCATTTGTACATTTGCTACTATATTCTTTAGTTTGAGGTGTATGCATCTTATGTAGTTGCAATTGAAGCATGCACTCAAATTTGTATCAGTTTATTTCCCTGAATGTCTTTAAGTGATTATTTGCTGTTTTTTGTTTATTGTTGACTACCCAGTAAGTACCTAAAGCAATGCTTGGCACATAGTAAGTGGCAGAAATAAATACCTTAATAAAGAATGGCAGAAATGTCAGTGTGCCCGGATCTTCTTTAGAAGGATACACTATGTTTCTTACTAAACTGGATCTAGGTAGAGCTGGGTGAGACAAAGTGTGAGTTAATGAATCACTCCATCCTTATCACTTTTCTGAGATGTTTCAAGTTTCTCGTCTGGCAGGATCTCCAGCCTCAAGCCCAAGATGAGCTTTGGGTTCTGCCAGTATGGCCTTAGACTTGTTATTGAAGATCATGCACACCATTGAACTCCAGAGTTCCCGGGGTCAAAGAGGACACATTCTTCCCTTGCAACTAGTGTTTGCATTCCCTCGATCATGAAATTAAGCAGTCCATGCTCTTGGAATCTACACAGGGCATTTGATGGGAGAGGCAGGTCTTGGTGAGGACCAATGGGACTAAGAGAAATCCATCTCATTTCTGTGTGGTGTAGCATGGAAGATGAAGATGGGCTTCACCTGAACGGGCCACAATTTCCCAGTGCCAATAGAACTCTCTGCTTCAAGGTGGGCTTCTGTGGAGGCTGCCTAAATTCCATCCCACTGCGTTTCAAGATGTGTAAGTGTACTAGAATTGTGGGCACAAAAAGAGTCCTATACATTTTCTCCCCTTCCCTGGTCCACAATTAAAGGTGTGTATAATAAGAAAGTCAGTAAACTGATCTGATAACTTTCTGAAACAGAATAGCTCAAAAGCATCTCAAATACCGTCTCACTGAACTGACCAGATTAATGTAGTCTTTTTTGGTCATTTAGTGGAAAGAGCCTGGACTTAGCATTTAGACAGATCTGGGTTCAAATTCTCGCTTTGCCACATAATACATTAGTTGTATAATTTGTGTCACATGAATTAATTTCTTAGTATCCAAATGTTCCATCTTGGAAAAGGGGGAAAATAGTTCAAACATTTCAGGGGTTTGTGAGTATTAAATAGGACCATCAAAGTCATCATTTGTGATCACATTAATCACAAATGATAGGCACTCAATCAATCAAAGTTTTTCCTTCCTTTCCAGAGATCACCTAAAGGCTTGGGACAATCTGGTTCTTTAAACACAGTCCTTGGCTCTTTTAAGGGCAGTGGTCTTCTAGTTTTAAAAATAGAAGTCTACTACCATTTCAGAAATCATAAAGGTTTGCTAGAAGTTCTTATGTCCACTGTCACTTTCTAATTGTATGAGATCAATTTGGAGACTTGACTGTCCTTACCGCTCTGTATGCTGCCAGTCTCACAGAACACAAGGCTCGACCAGAAGACAGGTCCCAGGCTCTTATGTGCTAACTTACACACAGAGAGCAGCCCAACAGCAAATCCCGCAGAGCTCAGATTTCTGCTGATAGAATTCAACCCTAGACATAAATTACACGGTGCTTACAAGGCAAATGAAACACAATCTATCAAGATGGAATCACCAAGCTTGCACCTTGCAGCCAAAATGGATGTGATTGAAACAAGTTTCTTTGCAGATTCTTATTTTGGATTCTGACATTTTCCAACAGTTTGTTTAAAAGTTTTCTGACGTTACTGAAAAGTAATTGTATTTTTTGGCAACATGGAATCCCTAGGAAAGCACTTAAAATGCAGCAACTGCTGGCATAGGAAGAGGAGATATTAGATTATAGATATTCTGCCAGAGATTTAAAGGTATTTTGGTACACTGACGAATTGCAACTTAATTATCTTACCTTATCCAAATAACACCTTTTTTGCCTACAACACAAGATGCCAATAATTTGTCAGTCTACCGGAAACTCTTGACCAACGTAGTCTTCTCAGAATAAACAATGTGCAGTTTTAAGAAAAAGAGTTAGCATAGTCAATTATCAAACTGTTTGATCTTTTCCCTTCTGATGGGTGAAAAATTGTATCTCCCTGTATCAACCATGCTGCCAGGTGTGAGCAGGTCCTTAGCAGTCTTCTCCAGCATCACTGTAAGTCTCCGCGGGAAGCAGGTGCTAGGCTTGGCAACTAGCGCCCTGGCAGCTGATGTGGGGTTTGTTATCATGTGTGCGGCTACCCTGTGGGGCACTTGTTATCCACACTCCCCTCAAGCAGTGGCCCAGATGGTCTTCACACTGCCATGTGGGTCAGGGGAGAGCTGCAGACAGGGCAGCAGTGGCCAGGTGCATGGTGTAGGCCCTATTGTGTATTAGAGCATAAATAGGAGGCTTGGGTGGAGAAATCTACCTCCTTCAAATGTTTCTTCTCCTCCCACTGGCATCTGTCTATTCACTAGGGATTATAGGGTAATCACACCTGCAGAAACTGCCTCAACTTTCTTGTGTGCTGCAGGTGAAATAAGAGAAGATGAATAAAGAGGTATCCCATGTTGGGGTCAAGGCAGGCTTGTAGGTCACTCTTTGCCATCACTAGAGCCTAGGCAGGTAAAAGACAATGTTCTAAACTCATTTGCAAAAAAATAATCATTTATTGATTATTGATTGTGACGTGACCTTCATCAGGTGACACATCTTGGACCAGAAACTGACCAGAAACTATTTTCTCCTCCTTGTGGCATAAATATTTATCAATAAATTGGAAGAATCATCTTAGCAGTTATTAATTCGTTTAATGAATGTTTTTACTAGGCATTTTGTAGGGTCTAGGAGTAATAAAGAAAAATGAAATATTGCCCTTGTTCTCAAGATGTTTATCTTGTCTAAGACTATATTTCCCAAAGTATGTTGCAGAGAAAACATGTTCCTATAGTTGTTTCACTCCCTCCCCACTTCCCTGTCCTCCTTTGTTTAAACATATTTATATTTAGAAAATGCTGTACACAAGGTACATCAGCATATTAAAAGCTCTGGAGGTTTGGTGATAAATAATTCTATTTAATTTTGTTTTACTCAGATCAATTTAAATATACCTTTTGTGTAACACCTGTGGCTGGCCCAAGAAACTAGCATTTCTCAAACAATGAATAAAAATGTTTTTCTGACCATCTTTCCCAAAATTTAAGGAAAACATTAAGGCCTTACATTTCCCAAATAGGTTATTGAATTCAGAGCATTTTAAAGAGAGAAGGTGTATTATACATTTAAAACAGTTGAATGCAAGTTCAAATTATGTGTTATTATCACTTAAGTAATTGCATTTTAAAATTCTGAACTCCTCCAGGAAAGGTTTAAAGGACTGTCCTAACAGATCACCTTTCCTCAAAACTATCATTTTGCTTCACTGGTTCTGCCTAATGTTGTCAATCGACAAGCACTGTAACGTATCTGAGCCATGGTTGTAATTATGGAGATCTCAGGAAGATCATATGGCTAGTCGCCTGGCATGGGTTGGAGGCAGGCGTCCCCGTCCTTTTGGCGGGCCAAGGCTTACTGGTTTCTAATGCTCTGACCTCACTGAAGGATTCCTGATAGCATCCGGCTCTGTCACTTTCCTGCTTGAAATACTCTTGAGCAGCTGCCCCTCACAGCAGGGTAGCTGCAAGTGACTGGCTGGGGATCCCTGTTGTAAATGACAGCTGCAGGGTGATTTTGGTCATGGCTGCCAAGAGGCAGAAGTTGAGTGAAACATTATAGAATTTTCATTATTCACAGTGGCAGTGTATTCATGGCCAAACACAAAGGGTACCGGTTGCATACAGAGTAAAATTTGGATCCATTTTCTCAAAACCTCACTGATATCCTTTCATTCCCAGAAAGTGGAACAAAACTGAAGATACATTGAATATTTCAGCCCTGGCCAATCCTGCCTAGTTTAGATATCCTTGGCCTGAGAATGTAACAATACTACCACTAACATCTCCCCTTCATGGAGCACTTACCCTATAACAGATACTACTGTCTATAGCCATTATCTGAATTTCCTTCCTCCTAACATGTGTAGGAAGTAACTGCTTTTTTAGATGAAAAATCAGAGATGTTGAGAGGTGTGTAATTTGCCCAAGGTCATACAGTTAATAGCTTATGAGACAGAGACTCAAACTGAGACAAACTCAAATAGGAACTTACTGGAAAGTTTATGTGATGTGGGAGCATAAAGCCAGCTAACACCCAGCAAACCTCCTCTCCCCCACCAGGTAGAATATGTGTGACATTCCTCAGGCACACCTGGCTGCCCAAAAACAAAGGAAAGGGAAAAACCAATGGTTAACTAATAGAGATCACAGTCATAAAGGACATGAGTCTATCAGTTTACAAATGTCTTGGTAAATTACAAGAAAAAGGCAATCTTACGGGTAGCCTAATCTCCAGAAACCTATAGACTTAGTTTCTGGAGCCCCAACATCACGCTCCTCTCCATAGTGATGTGGGGAACAAAGGCAAGAAAGAAATGGTAGATTAAATTAAATGTATTTAGGGGCACCTGGGTGGCTCAGTTGGTTAAGTGCCGGCTTTGGCTAGGGTCATGATCTCTCAGTTTGTTGGTTCAAGCCCTGGGTCAGGCTCTGTACTGACAGCTCAGAGCCTGGAGCCTGCATCAGATTCTGTGTCTCCCTCTCTCTCTGCCCTTCCCCTGCTTGTGTTCTATCTCTCTGTCTCTCAAAAATAAGTAAATGTTAAAAAATAAAAAATAAATTAAGTGTATTTATAAACTCCAGCCTACTGACAAATACTTGAGACAGGCAGAGGGTAACATTCCTCCAGGAACTCTCTACTGTCTTAATGTTAATACCCTACTGGAGGAAAAACCAACCTTAGCTTGACAATAGCTAGGCCTCTAGTATCTTATTAATCCTGTTAGGCTTATGAAAGTCATTCTGGAAGCCTTCCCTTTGCCTTTACCTCCCCCAACTCCATAGTATGTAACCAGCCATTCTTCACAACCCAGTGCAGCTTTCTCTCCACAGGTCCTGTCCCCATGCTTTAATAAAATCACGTTTTTGCACAAAAGACATCTCAAGAATTCTTTCTTGGCCATCTGCTCCAGACCCAACCACCACTCCAAAACTACATCACATGCCATTGACTTATGACTAGGTGAGTTTCTAAAGTATAAGAATAGGAACTGTCATTTAAAGAGATGGCTTTTCCCAGCACTCTGGTCAGAACATAGCACTAGTACAAGGTGGTATTTCTAAGCAAAGATGAACAATAGGAAATCAAGTTAGCATTTGAATTCCATTTTTGACTGCTAAATTTCAGTGTCAATTTACAGAGTCAATTTCTGTTCTGGCTTTCCCTTCAGTAAATAAAGCTAAAGATACTAAATGATTTTTGTGGACATGAAAATGACTACACAGCATATCCCAATGTAATAGCTTCTTTTAGAGTAAAGTGGCTTGATTATTGTTTGCTTCTGTTCCTCAAGCACCATCTTGTCCCCGGACTGTACTGAACTAAAATGAGGATCAATCAATCCCTAGTTCCTTGCTAAGGGACAAGTTGGAGGTGGGGGCTATACATGTGAATGGGGCCTGAAGTTTGTGGAATACTGTGGAATTATGAGAGGCAAAGCTTGGAAACATCATGATTCCCATGGAAATGGAAAACCATACAAGAGAATTGCAGTCAGGCTTCCATCCATGTTGAAGGTACTGTGTTAGTGCTAAGAGGTGCCTTTCTTAGGACTGCTTTTCTCTTTGAGCACATCTTAGGATTTCCTTTATGGCTGTTCAAAGATTTTCTTTTCCTTTCTTTTAGAGATTAATCAGTAGTATTATTCTTAAAAAGCTCAGTTCCAGTGTGAGAAGTCTAGTGATGCCCTCTTCTCTTTCAGGCGACTTTCAGGGAATGAGAGATTGGAGGCCATATTCATCTCACAGCCACTAGAGATCGGTTGATGGAGGCATCAGGAGGTCTTCAGAAGACCTTTTGACTGAGTGATCAGAAATAACTTCTCTGAGATTATAAGGGGAGGGGCTCAGTCCAGATGTCACTGTATTTTTCTTGTCCCACACGTCTCACAATTCGTCCTGATTTCTTCATTGCCAAGTTTTGACACAGAAGTTTCTTTTTTGATAAGGCTGAATCCTTGGGGCTGTTGCTCACTGTTCTCACAGCAGCCAGTGCTGAGGTTTTGGTCAGTATTTGAGATAAACTTTTATTAGAGTGTTTCCATTAAGATGCTCCAAGGCCGTTATGTCAAGGAATAGACACATTTATCTTGTCCTGATTTAATTGTAGAAAGGAAAGTTGGTTTTATATGCTATAAAGCTGTTTTCAGGGAAGATAGAGCTTCATATCTATAGTTACAGGGTTTCATTTTGTTGAAACCTTCAGTTTCTCTTAACACTGCTGAATGTTATAATGCAGTTTCACTTTATGAGGCCCCTGCAATGGTAGCTTCCATCACTGCCTGGTTTACCAAACTGACAATGACATGTACAATATGGAGTGCTAGGAGCCTGCTCAGCTGGATTCATGGCAGCACTTCACAGAATTTGCATGCTCTGCCTTAGGAGCCTGCTTCATCGTCAAGGAGGATGTCAATACTCACCCGTGACCATGTTGCTTTTCTCCTTAACCATAACTCCCCAGATCCCACCCACGCCTCCTTACCATGTCATCCTTAAGTCCTTGACTAAGGTGCTCTGATGAACCAGTCACCTCTAATTGCTCTCCTTAAGATTTTCCTCATTCTCTTAGCCCAGGTCAATTTAATGTCATCAAGTTGGCAAAGGATAGACCCAGGTGAACAAAGTCAGCATCCTTGCCTCCTCTTCCAATCATCCAACTTTGTGCACCTGGGGCCCCATCTTGCTCCATGGCTCAACTGGCTGAAATGAGATCCATAAGTCAATCTCCAGGTCATTGGTTTGCTGAAACAGAAGCACTACTTTTTTTGTTGTTGTTCAAAGGAATTTTTCACTTGAAAACCACGTGAAGAGAAAACAAGTACCAAAGCACAGAACCTGACAAGTTGAAGACCTCTATGTCCTGGCCTTTTCTACTTCAGAATCAGTGTCTCCTATTGGAATGGCCACAGAAGTAGATTTCTTTCAGACAGTGAGAAAAGATGATTGCCTATATCAAAGTAATAGGTTCCAGTCATCTCCTAAGTGCATCTCCTTAGTGCATTCCTAAGATGAGTCCAAGAGAAGCCCTTTCCAAGTCTACCATTAATCATAAAATGACAAAATTATACATCTACAAATATGTGAGATATTATTTCAATTTGCGATTTAAAAAGAGTCCTTCTTTTTCATCTCCCTTGAACAAGAACCTTCACATCTTATTTCATTTAACTGAGGTACTCTGGTACTTGGAAGTTAGCTCTGTTCTATCCTTTGTATCAATTGAAATCCCAACTCTTTTGTAAGGTTTCCTTTGATGTCATGCCTGGCTCTAACTCTCCTGTATTATACTCCAATTTATTAGTTCCACTAGTGGAAGAACCTCCAAAGATATCTATGTCAATTCTTACTTCGTTCCTATAAATAATCAGGGGACTCCAACTCCATCATATATACAATACATATGTGTGTTCATATATTGTTTGATGTTCCACTGAGATTATCCATTCCTTAAAGACAAGAGCTGTGTGTTTTACAGTCCAGAGTTATGATATATATATATCATATATTTATATATATATATATATATAT
>NC_043705.1:81131748-81161315 GCF_006229205.1 Suricata suricatta | reverse complement strand
ATATATATATATATATATATATATATATATATATATAGCTAGTCACTTAGAAAACATTATTTAATGGTAATTATGTGTAATTCAGGAATGGGAGGTACCTTGTCTATAACTTGAGAATAATGAGTTATTTCATTTTAGACATAATAGATTGATTCTAAGAAGTTAAGACATTTAGAGATAATACCAGTTTGGAAAGGAAACATCAAAAAGATTCCTAATGAGAATCAGTGGAGAAACTGTCCCTCCTAAAAAATTCCATTATATATGTATCTTTTAATGGCAAATATTACTTTCTATTTTAAATTATAGTTGAAGGTACAGACATAAGATCTCTGGGACAGAATTCCTGCTGCAATCATCTTGACATATTCTTCATATTCACATAAGCCCCATGTCTTACAAATATTAAGTACTCAGTGAACTTCTTCTGAACCAATAGTGAGGGGTGGGCTGTGGAGCCATCCTGGAAGGGATGCCAGGGAAGTGGCTTTAAATAATATGCTGTCCGTGTATTTGGTGTGGGCTCCCTTCCTACAGCCGAAGGCCCCTTCACAGCACTCTTGTTTTCTTTGCTTCCTTTCTGATCTCTATCTGAAGGGTCAATTCCTATAGAAAAATGCCATGATCATTGTTTTCAACTTCTCACCTATTAATAGCATGTGGTATAGAACAAATCCTTACTTTGTATTTTTGTACCTTTCTCTTTATCTCTCTCCTTTTTTTCTTCCTCTCTGCATTTCTCTTAACACCCCATCTCTTTCTTTCTGAAACCCTTCCTCCCACACTGATTCGCTTTCTTCCTACAGACATGAGCACAAAAGAGATGAGAATGAGGTGTGACAGATAACTATGTATGTGGAGCGGGATGGAATATACAACACGGCTCCTGAGCTGGTCTCTATTCGGTGTATACTTTAGTGCCTGTTTTATAAGATAATTATTTAGGTAATTTTTAAAGACCAGTTTCTTCTCGTAATAGGCTTTCTAGTTAAATGATTAAAAGTAGTATAAAGTGGCAAAAACAGTTATGTAATGTTCAATATATTCATGGGTAATTGCAACAATTGTAAACTTAATTCCTTTTTTCCTCTCACAAACATTTATTAAGTACAGACTGTATGCCTGGCCAGATGTAGGACACTGAGCATACAAAGCAGTTAAGACACGATTCTTGCTTTTAATGAGCTCTACCAAGTGGAAAGGAGAAAAAAATGACAAAAATCCCACCTCAAAAAGGCCTAGGACAATGTTAGCTCTTCTGTCAGATTTTCTAGGAAATTTTCTTGTTTTGTTGAAAAATACTGCATGAACCTTACTTGCCAGCACTCCAGGATGAATAAGAGAGAAAGAAACCAACTTTGCACCCCCAATCATTTCAAATTTATAAGTGGTAATACAATACCTATTTGTTAATTCATTTTACTAATCACACAGTGAATGGAAATAATGATAAAACTGGGCAGTTTCTACTCTGCCTCTACAATTTTACCTGTGTAATTACTTCACTTATCCTCAAGCTTCCCCGAGCATCAGAATCACCTGGGTAGCCTTTTATTCTGATATTTCGATTGAATTGTCTGAGACATGGGGAGGTAGTCAGTCTCTGCAAGTGATTTTAATGTACAAATTGGGCTGAGAAATATTGATGGAGTTGGTTATTAATGGGCTAGATTACTTCTCCTCCACAAAAATTAAGATTAATCATAAATAGCAATAACAATAATTAAGCACATTTACATAGAAGAGGTTGGGGTGGTAGAATTCAATTTTCTTTACATAAAGGGAGGAAACAAACTAGTGCTTTAGGGAACAGATGTTTTCCTGACACAAATTCTGAAAATCTCATGCTTGATGACAAATTAAAGGCAGGTTTTTTTTTTTTTAACCATGGTACGGAAGCTTTATTATGGTATAATTAACATACAAAAAGCTGTATGTTTTAATATATACAAATTGATGTGTTGGAAGTAAATATATGCCCATGAAACTATAACTACAAGGAAGGCAGTTCTTTAAGGAATTATAGGGCTCTAGTTTTATTCTGTACTCCTGAGGTCTTTAAATGACACATCAACAGAACTTAGAATACCTTAGTAGAGGAGTAATCAGATAGCATTATCCCTACACCTTATCACGCCTCACACTTTGAGGATATTACCTTTAAACAGCTCCTCATGGGAACTAGTATTATGTGCACCAAATTCCTGCTTCCTTAGGAATACCTAATGAGATGATCTGGTTACTGCTAATTCGTTGGCTTTGAAAACCATGTAGATGAGGAGGGGTAAGTATATTTCACAATAAAAATAAGGCATATTCTTCTCTATGTAGAAGGGCAGGTATGTTTAAATCCAAGTGAAGATATATCTTAGGAAGCACTTCCAAATTCCCTTTATCACCTGAACCAGTGCTTAAGACCCCATTTACTAAACTGGAGTGTAACCTAAAATAAGTTTGGGCCCCAAATGTATTTAGGCCCACACTAAGCCATGTAAAAGAAAACTGTCTGCCATACACATCCTGTCTCTCTATGTAAAGATCTCTTTCAAAGCAACAGAAAACTCAAAACACCATAGAAATGGGGTCAAAGATTATGTAAAGAGTTTACAAGAAAACAACATAAATAGCTCTTTAGAAATAGCTCTTTATAAAAGAGGGAAAATGCTTAATTTCACTTATTTAAAAAATGCAAATTAAAATTAATCTGATATATCATCCAAAAATTGTATAGACTGGGAAGAAACATGGACTTTTGTACATTACTGATGAGAGTATAAGTTGACATAGCTCTATGGATGACAGTTTGTCAATATCTAACAAAATTACAATGCACGTAACATTTGGCCCAGCAGTTTGCCTTCTGGAAATTTAACCTGCAGGAATACATAAGTTTACTGCTGCAGAATTATTTGTAAGATCAAAAGTTGGATAAGCCTAAATGTCTATATAGTAGTACCATTATATGTTATATCCATAAAACAGAACACTATGAAGCCATTAAAAGAAAACATGAGGGATTGTTTAATTTAGTGATTAGGGATGATAGTCACCTATTGTTGAGGAAATAAGTTAAGGTATTCACACACACACACACACACACACACACACACACACACAATATGTATACATACCTATATATGTGTATATATAATGTTTACATAAATATAAATGTATATATATGTACGTATGTATAATTGTGTGATTACATATATGATGTTGTGTTGCCTTTGGGTTTTGGGGGTTTTTTTTTTTTTGGATTATCAAGCACATGAATGTATGTAACCTTCAATAAAGTTTCAAGCTATTGCTGCCAGTTGTCAAAAGTTGTCACAGGAACAGGCAAGTAATATTCCTGCATGAAATCCCATCCTAAAGCAAAATGGTCCCCTGGTATGCCTGCCTCTGTGGCAAAGTTCAAAACCAAGTTGTTTTCCATATTACCTACTCTGTGGAAATGCTCATGGTTGACCTCTCCTATATTTGAGAATGTCAACAAAAACAGTGACTGGAGTTTGGCAGCTTTAGTTAATTGGAAACTCACCCTCCCCACAGCTAGCCAGAATTCAACGCGTTGTCTTCCTGAAAAATTCTCCCACATGCTTCAGCTCTGACCTCCTTTTTTATAACTCCTGATTCTTCTGGTCTTAGCCTACTCATCTGTTCCTCCAGAGAGTATTCCTTAACCCCTCTCCCAAGCACCTGGATTGGGTTTCCCTCCCATGAGCTCCCAAGTACTCCTTATTAAGCATCAGAGTGATCTTTATTCTTCTATATTGTATTAACCTGTTAATTTGTCTTTCTCCTCAAGACTCTAAGTTCCCTGTGGGTCAAGGACTGAATCTTAGCTCACTCACTGTTTCCTTAACATCTGTCGCAGAACCTGACCAGTAATTTACACTTGTTGAATGAACACATGTGGGGCATCTTGTTATCAAAGGTGGCTCCTGAATCACAATAAGGAAACCACGCTTCCATCATAAGCTCTTATTCGTTTTTGGAAAGCGGGGAGAATAGGTGGGGAGACATTGAATTTCTCAAAAATAAAATAAAACCTGCAATATCATTAGAATGTAAATTTATCAAAAGATAACTCTAAACACATCATTTTTATGTTTTTAAAAGTGTCATCACTTGTCTTGATTCAGTCATTTGCAGTTCTCTGTTTCTGAATGGAGGAGTGTTTGCAGTAACTTCTGTTCACATTTTTCTCCTCTTCCCAGGTTATCTAGCAGATAACCAGGAGCCCTGCCTCCGAGCTGAGTGATGGAGTGTCATCTTCCCTGTTTTTGCATCCGTTCAGTTCAAACAAATGAACCATTAATTTGAAGCATGGTATTTTTGGAAGTTAAATAAATCTGTGGGAGAGCACTTAAAATTAACATTCAGAATTATTGTCAGAGGACCTATATTCCTCCAACTAAAGTTTATGCATCAACAGACCAATTGCAAGTCATGACAGGGCAGGGAGCCAGTTTCTCATCCTTTCAAACTTTAGTGCTGACAATAATACTTGAATTTTATGTGTATATACACATGCACACTGCCCAGTTTGACTGCTGTTCCCCCCAAAAACTGGTGAGTATATGCCTGACCAATGACTCCAAGCATGGTCAGAAAGAAAAAAAAAGACCTGGGTAGTTAAAAAGTGTATCCAGAACAAAAATTAATATTTTTAAACCCCTTCTGATATTTGATTTTATAACTAAACAGAATATGTTAGAGAGGGAAAGGACATTTTGTGAATAAATCTTTTGCTATGCTGAGAATGTCTTGACTTCATAAGAGGAGGAGTTTGTTCAAAAGCAGAGTCAGTTTCAGTATAGGATTTACGTAACTCTCAACTGTGTGTGGAATTTTTGTTCCTAAGGGAAGTTTCCAAACTAATTGTTCTTTCTTGGTTGAATCTTTTCTTTGCAATGGAAATGCAATGGAAAAGACTTGGGATGTCTTTGTTGATATCAAATAATCAAAACTACCATCTTTCCCTTCTTCCCCACCTTTATTTTCAACCAACTGTTTTTTTGTTTGTTTGTTTGTTTTGTTGTTTTTGGTACTGACTTTAGCAGCTGCCAGAGAGTAAATGCAGAACAAATGAAGAAAACGCCAGACTCTTTTCTTTTGCTCTAACTCATCCCTGAGGAGAGGTTGGCTCATGCCCCCTAGACCTTGACAGGCAGGATTGTGCCTTCTTCTTTTCCCACTACTTCCTGCAGGAATTTGTATGTTCCCTAGGAGTTGAATAAGTGTTTTAAAACAAGCATTGTGATGGTTGAAGCTTGGAGTGGAGCCCATTATGAGTTGAAAAGAATTCCCAGCTGCGTTTTCACTAGTCCAGACCCCAGCTGTAGCAGTGTGCAGGGGACTCTATTTCTTAAGCCCTGTATGTATATGTACATATTCACATCAATGCATATGCGTGCATGACTTTGAAGCAGTTGGGAAGCCATGAACCTTAGAGATGAATTCATTTTCTTTGTGAGATAGACCTGAGTATCTACAGGGACAGAGTGAATACATCATACTTCTCTGTTTATTAAATTGTAAAGATTCGCAGCATGATTTCAGACATTAGGGCCATCAAAGAAATCCAAAGCACAGAATCTTCACGTCAAAGCAGGAAAGGGCATGGAAACAAAAAATAATAATTCAAGGTAGGTCAAGGGATATCAGCATACATTGAAAATAAGAGCAATGAAGTTTAACGTGGATTCAAGATTAGTGTATAAAAGGACTCCTTCTCTTTGGCCTTCAGTAACATAGACTAAGTCTGAATTTTGTCCTTACTGGAGGAACCAGTTCTCATAAATATATGCTGAATTTCCCTTTAAGATTACATTTAAGCAAGGGAGAGCTACTTATACTGAAATTAAAAGGAGAATTTGGAAGTGAGGTGCAGAGGGAAGGCCATGCTCTTGTAAACAAAAAAGAAAATGATAATTTGGGGTATCCATCTCTTTTTACTGGATCAACAGACAATGAAGCTCAGGAGCCTAATCCAAATGACAAAGTCAGAGTTAGAGAAATATGTCTCCAACTTTCTTAAATAGTACTTACCTGATAACCAATAAAATCCATCATTTGCCACTTTAGTTGCAAAGTATGATCAGTCAGAACAAAAGCATCCAGTCCAATATCTCCCATCATCAAGCATGATACCATTTGTATCTTGACCTTTATGCCACATCGTCTGAGGCTGACTATAACCCATATTGGGTTTCTGAGTGCCTGATTGAATGACATCAGATTTCTGTATCAAGTATTGAATGCCTGTTTTCCCCAAACCCTAAGCTTAGGTTTTGCTCTCTTTGTTTACTGGCTCACCCTAGTGTCATCATTATCTGTCAGTTTAGGAGCTTTTGAAACATTGTCTTCCGTGGGATCATTCACATCCTCCTTGAAAATCCTACTACATGAAACGAGTTTTAACACTAAAAGAGCAAACAACTAACTCCTCAACAAATCACGAGGAAAAAACATAGCAAAGGCTACAATGACCAAATGTCTAAATGTCCTCAAAAAACCTGGGCAGGATGGAGGAGGAAGAAGGCAGTTTGGGAAAGGCGTTGCTATGCCTAGAAAGACAGGGACAATGTTTCAGCCTTAATTGCCAGCAATTTTCTCTGCATTCATTATACTCATTCACAAGCCTAGTATTATTTTGATGTCATTATTCTGTGGATGGCCTTGGTTTTATTTTTTAGAATACAAGAAAGGGACAAAAAGAATTTCATCAGAAGCCTGTCAGGCAAGCATTCTCTTCTCAGAGGAAGTGAGTGGTTGAATCTACGTCAGCGGAACTATTCATTACAGACAATTTCCCTAGAGCTAGAAAACCAGTGTGCAGGGTGTGACTTGTGGTCTTCTTGTTCTCAGTCAGTGTCAACAGTGGGTCAAATTTGGAGTCTGATTCCTGAGCCTGTGTTGGGCCACAACTCATTGGCAGCAGCATTTTTATGATGAAAGGAAAATACACAGCTGACTAGGATTTAGAGTTTTGCTCAAGGTCAAAGGGGGCACCTCCGTGTGACAAGCTTCCTATGAAAACCCCAGGGCACCAGCAGAATCAAAGCTATTTGTTAACACATATCAGGCAGCCAAGAGCATCCATTAAGACTCTTTGTAGAGAATTTAGGGTATTAAAGTGAAATAGAAGATACGTCGTCTTCTTTTAGGAGTGTGAAATCTAATGAAGGGAAAAAATACACCAGCAAGAAAATGGGAAAGTTACAAATGAAAATAGATAGGAACACTTATACAGGATAGCAGTAGAAATATGCAAAGATGGTCACTGTGCTAATTGGACATGTACAGAGATATATACCTGTGTGCTAAAATAGCCTGGTAGTTCCTGGGGTGGGAAGAGACTGTGTGAACTTCAAAGTGAAAAATAAGATTTTTGGAAAGATACGTTAGCTTCACGTTAGTTGATGGCCCATTCCCCCTCTGGGGTCTAGATGCTATATATCCCCTCCACTCTGTCTTTTGTTGAGGATGACTGGACCCAATGCCAGAAAACACAGTATGGGAGGAAAGAAAGCAAACATTGGGACTGGCGTGGAGAAGGGATTAAAAGAATGTGAAAGAGGGACTCCATGGAGAATTTGCCAGCAATTGATATGGTAGGCATGTGCAGCTCTCAGAGGGCTAGAAATGTGTGTCCATACCTGTAGATGAGGCATGGGAACAAATTAACCAGACTAGAGATACCCACCACAATTTGATTATGACCAGTAGATTATATTACGTGAATCTAAGGTAAATAACTATGAATGGTTTAAGGATTTCTTTGTAACATTGGCCTGACTGAGAGAAGGGATAACCACCCAGTTAGAGGCCCTTCCATAACCCATCCTTGGTCTACAGACAAACTCAGTTCTTCTAGAGTAGTAGGTAGAGGGAGTCAAGCCAAGCCATGATTCAACCTGTCCACTGTCCAGTAAGGAAAGCCATCTGAGAGGCGCTTGGGTGACTCAATCGGTTGAGCGTCTGACTTTGGCTCAGGTCATGATCTCATGGTTCGTAGGTTCAAGCCCTACGTCAGGCTCTGTGCTGACCACTAGGCTAGTTCAGAGCCTGGAGCCTGCTTCAGATTCTGTGTCTCTTTCTCTCTCTGTTTCTCCCCCGTTCACGCTTTGTCTCTCTCTGTCTCTCACAAATTAAAAAAAAAAAAAAAAAAAAAAAAAGAACGCCATCTGACTCTCCAACCTGCTCCCTTCCCTGGATGGGCAGAAGGGCTGGATTATAGAGATGTGGCTGCCTGTTAAGTTTAGGATGTGTGGTAGCCAGAGGAGTTGATCTGATGAAAGAGTTCAGGGAGCATGACAAATTACCTTCAGCTACCATTTCTGATGGATTGCCCAAAGACCTTTCTGTAAAGTTTACACAGCAAGCTGGCTTTTGGTGAACATGCATAGTGGATTATGATAAAACTATATCGTTGTGTTTTTTTTACATTGAATTGCATCCAAAACATGATACTTCCTTCATCTAAGGTGCAACCCCTCATGTATAGGCTTCAACAGAAAAAGGGAAGGCTTACAACTTTTCAGGTCTCCCCCTTCCAAAGGCTTCACTGTGAAGTGACATTCATTGGCCTAAACTCTAGGTAAGAAAATGGTATAAAGTATCCCAGGAACCCGCTCCAACAAGTGTCCACTGCCATGGTCCCTGGTTGATAATCCTTTCACTAGTTTGCACTAGAGGAAAGAATAATTCTGATTATGGTAGAAATAATTACATTAACTAGTTGCTAAAACTATTATTCACTGTATCTCCAAATAAATGCCCTGAAGCAACTTCAGGGGCAAAGTTCTTCCTCCTCTGTTGCCTTTTCTTGCAAAATCAATTCTTTTAAAGTATAGACATAGATAAAATTAACATTTAGGATAATCAGAAAAGGTGAGCTGAAAGAATCACACATTCTTAAAAAGATGCACCTATCAATACTCCTTTTTATAAATTATTACTTTTAAGATTATGTTTTGTTTCATGGTGTTTGTTTTTCAGAAACCATCTTTAATAATCTTTCCTTCACTAGGGATACAGTGGGGTAAAGAACTTACACTAGCCATGATTAAGGCTTTGTAACTTGTACCTTTTGTAAAAAGAAAATATTGTAAATGATAGCAGGAAAAATGAATTGCAAAACTGCAATGGCAGAAATCCTGGGGATTTTTCATGGAAAAATGCTTTCCTTCTTAGTAGCAGCTTTCAACCCAGCATATGGGGGAGAAGCTTTGCTCTCAAATGAGGGCCCTCCATCACCCTGTGGAGAACTCAGTGTGTGGGGTAAGTGTCATGAAGTAAGTGCAGAATTCATATAATTTTCTTCACAATTAAAATTTCTTGCTAACACTTCATAAATGGATTCGCAAGAGGTTAATTCCACAGAGAGCAGGAGGGAAATAACTATTAAAAACAGGACAATCACAATTCACCACAGGAACATTTGCCAACATAAAATTTTGGCCCAAGGTACTAATATTGAGCTGCAGATTACAACCTTTAGTATGACCGTGGCTGTCTACAATTAATTGAAAGGAAATCATTTCCTAATTAGGATTGCCTCCTATCCAGAGCCTGGGGTTAAAAGTAGGAAGGAGAAAAAAAAAAAGAAAGAAAAAAAACCTTCTGCATACTAATTTCATGATCTTTTGTATTTTTAATGCTCAGTTGGCTTAAAGTAGCTCTAAGAAAATGAGATCTGAGCCTAAAAATTTTAATATGGTGTTAATTCTTTTTCTAAAGGTTAGATTATTGATTCTCTAAACATTTGGTTGCTAAATAACACTTGTCCCTGAGATTGAGTCTTATTGCATAATACTGAGGCAGTATCAAAATCAGAAAGAACTGAATTTCACTCCAAGTTTTTTCCAAGTACCTAAATAAGGAACACTTATCCTTTGAGGTCTTATCTGTTCTTCCTTCCTCCCTCAGGGAGGGGTAAAGGTTGTTGCAGAAATAACACTGGCCTTGGTGTCAGAGGATAGATGACTCAGATCCACCCCTGATTAGCTCGAGGTCTTAAGAGAATCACTGAATCCCTGTAAGCCTCAGTGTCCACATCCATACAAAGGGGATAAACCTACCCTACATGTCTATCTTAAAGGTCATAATAAAGGTTAAATGATATAACACACCCAAACTGACTAACAGAGGATAGAAGATCACCTGGTTCCCACATTTGTCCTCAAAGAGCTATTTATTCACTTGCCACCAAAGAACACTGTTAGGATAAGGAATCTTTTCCTTCCACATAATAGCAAATACAACTCTAAGTGACTTGAATAAGAAAAGGAACTCTTTAGCTCACATCTTTGCAAGTCTAAGGCTGGCTTCAGGGATGGCTTAGTCCAGAGACTCAGATCATGGCTTTGGATTCAGTTCTCTGTGTCTTGAACTTCTGTGTTTTCTGTGCCAGTCTTACTCTGGCTGGCTTCCTTTGAGGCAGCAAGAGGGTTACAGCCCACATATCACCATAGCCTGTGGAATAATAATAATGACAACAGTGTAAACAACAACTGCTACTATCTACTGATCTGTGTATCAGGTACCTTTTCTGTCTTTTTTTTTTTCCTTATTGTATATACTTACGATGTACAACTTAATGATTTGATGTGTGTGTATGTTGTGAAATATTCACTATAATCAAAGTAATATTCATCTCCATTGCCTTTCTAAACAATACATAGACACAGGTATAGAAATAGATATAAATATATATGGGAGTATATCTGTATTGGGGAGGATATATATATATATTTGTATATACTTATACAATCTCACTGTGTTGATTTTACCCATGAAAAAACTGAGACACAGGGGCACAGTCAGTTGAACCTCCAACTTTGGCTCAGGTCATGATCTCACAGTTTATGAGTTCCAGCCCCATGTCAGGCTTGTGCTGACAGTTCAAAGCTTGGAACTTGCTATGGATTCTCTGTCTCCCTCTCACTCTCTCTGCCCCTCCCCACCTCAAAAATAAATAACATAAAAAAAAACAAAAACCTGAGACACAGAGAGGTTAAGTAATGTTTCCAAGGTTTTTCAGCCAGGTGGCCATGCAACTGACTCGGGCCCAGTCTAGAGCTAACCTCTGTGCTTATAACTTCTCTGAGGAAGCCCCAACTAAGAGCTGCCAACAGCTCATTGTCTCTTCTTGAACCAATCACTGTGGACTGCTGGGAACAGGGTATATTGATTGGCTTGAAGCTATTAGGACCCACCCTGGAGCTGAGAGTCTAGCTAACAAGGGTGCAGGAGTAGTTACCAAAAAGGACTGTGAAAAGAAGAGGGTATGGATATTAGGCATGTTCCCTAAAGGGTTATCGATATAAACTGTAGATGGAGCCTTCCAACAAGCTTACAATTTAAAAGGAAAGATAAACACATATGCTGGACCACAATATAAGGTACTCAACAACATCTCTTACAGCATTGCAGCAGATTGTTGCCTACATGGGATCAGGGTGCCTGCACATGAGCTCTGATTGTTAAGGCCCTATCCTTTGTCTTCTCTTGCCCTGAATTGCTCCTTTTCCTATTTTTATCCATCCATTCATCCATCCAACAGATCAGAGCACCTACCTTGTGCCATGCACTGGTGGCACTGGGAGTTCTGGAGTGAATGAGGTGGGCACAGTTGCTGTTTACATGGAAATCACAAAACAGTGGAGGGGCCACCATTGCAATTACTGTGTAACAAGCCATTGCAATAGGGATCTGTGGTTAGGAAAATGCAGGCTGATATACACATTCCTATCAGAGGAATATAACTAGGTTTGGGGTAAGAGGAAGTTTCTGGGAATAAATGACACTTAATTTGAGACTCAAATTAAGGAAAATGACAAGTTGGCTAAAAATAGAAGATGGAGATAGGATCTCGGAAACTCTGTCCTGTGAATATTCTGGCCAGCTCTTTTCTCTGAGCCTTATAGCAGTGGCCTCCCCTGATGCCTATATCCTCAAAGCCTTCATTAAATTTCTTCTAAAGAAAATTAAAATATGAGGGTTATTGAACTGACTTACATATGCTTTATATCGGTAAGATTGTGTATCACTGAATTATGCTCCTGAAGCCCTAGAGTTCCAGAGAGGTCTCAGGGGCTTCAGGGGATGAAATATGGGGTGAAACCGGAGAATCTTCCTTGCAGAGGGCAAAGAAGCTGAGCAAGATGGCTCCTGGGTCTCTTTTTCCTGATTTGACCAGGCTGGTTCTTCTTGTATGCTTTATATAGTGGAAAATATGGGTATATATTATTGGGGAGCTTAAAAATAAATTTTGAATTGTTGAGTAGCACGTAGATTTATTAGACAAGAGTTCTTCAAAGTTACTGGTTCAGAACATTTCTCTATATTCCAGCAATCAGGTCCTTGACCAGGATTATAATCATTATCATGACACAGTCTCCATGACAAAATTAAGATTCATCTTATGTATTTCAATTACGTGCCTTTTGCAGAAATTTAGCCCCCAATGGCACTATCTGGATGTGGCAAGTAAGATATAAATGGTTTCAACGTGTGCGATAAGATTTCAATAAGGAAAAGCGGACTTTTTCGGGAGGTGATCAGTGATGCTTTCACAGAAGGGGAGGCCTCTGAATTGGGTTTCTCTGGCTTACCAATAGTGGTAGATTGGAAGGAGGAGGGCCTTTCATATGAAAGGAAAAAATGGAAAAAAACATGGAGGCCGGAACACAAAGCATGTTTGGAGAACAGTACAAAGGATGATTTGGCTGGAGCCTAAGTATTGTGTGGGGTTGTTATATGTGATTAGACTAAAAAACTATCTTGGGTCAACATGGTGAGGTCCATGAATGACAAATAGTTCACCTTCCCTCCTGATGACCTTTGTACTTGCAGTTTTGTCTATTCAGACGAGATTGGGCACGTTCAGGGTGGTATGGCTGTAGACAGTTTTGTCTATTCAGAATGCTCTCCTCACAGATCTCCAGATGATGAGGTCCTGCTTGTTATGTGGGTCTTCAATCAAAGTCATTTCTTCTAAAAAGTCTACCTTGACCAACTTGTTAAAGCAATTCCCTTTCTATCCAGCAACTCACTCTCTACCCATTACTACATTTCTTTTCCTTTGTATCACCAAGTTATGTTATTCATTTGCTTGTTTTACTGCCTATCTTATCAAAAACCATGAGAACAAGAATCCTTTCTATCTCGTTCACTGTCAAATCCCAACATGGAACATATTAGGTGTTCAATAAACATTTGTTCAATGAGTGATTGCATGAAATCTCCTTTCATCAATGAATAATGAAGAACCATAAGAATTTTTGAGTAAGAAAATGGAACAATCCCAGCAGTATATGAAAAAAGTTATTTTGATAGCAGATTTTTAGGATGGAAAGAGGCAATATGAGATTAAGGGCAGAGAGATCAATTAGGAGGCTATTTTAATAGTCCATGAAAGGGCTAAGCTCACAAACTCTGGCAATGGCAAATGAGCCTGGATATATGGGGTGGATGAGAGAATTGTGAAGATCAAATGCATGCCATTTGGGGGCTGATTAAATATGGAAGGTAAGGCACAACTGGGAATTAAGGGAATAATGAGACTGTACTTGGAGAGAGAGACTTTGGGAAAAAGAATTAGCTTGGACAGGGTTCAATTTGAAGCATCCTGAGCTTTTGGAAATGAACTAGAAAATCAGGTAGGAATTGTGTGCCCTTGCCTAGAAAAAGGCACTTGGGGAGGAAATAAAGATCTGGGAGTTAACAGCTCTGAAGTGGTAGTTGATCCCTTGAGAATCTGTAAAGTCTCTGAGGGAAGGTACAGAAATAAATGAACAGAGGGCTGAGAATAGTGTGGAGAGGAGATATATTTCAAGGATGAAAGAAAGGAAGGGGGAAGAGGAATGGAAAGAGCAAATTGGAAAAAGAACATTTCTAAGTAGCTGTAAGATGCCAAAAGATGGAAGATGAGGACAATGCAGGTTGAAGACAGCAATCTCCCTGTTCTGTCTCTGCAATAGGAAGAGCAGTGTTAGTGCACCCTGGTTTGTCATCACCAGGACCCTCTGCCACATCATCATGCTTGCTAGAATCCTGTGCCTACTCACATATAAATTCTGCATAGCTCCTCAGCAAACACACCTGTTCAAAGACCCTCCATAATTTAAAAACTCAGTAGCTCTTTACTGCTTTCCTGTATGTGAATTTTTTCCTTAATACCCAGCACCTTATGTTTAAGATCTAGTTTGAATCTCTTAATTGCTAGACATCAACAGTAGAGCCATGCAAATCACAATAACCATAGTAATAGCCCATAATAGTTAATCATTTACACCTAATCTCATTAACATTGCTATTGCTTGTCTTCACTGTGTGCCTGTTATAAAGGATATAAGAAGGGAAAAAAAAGATAATGACTTCTCTTTCCTTTTTCAAAGTCAGGAACTATCTTTCTCATCTTCTCTGGAATGCATCTCTATAGCTTTGTTATTTACTGAGGTCTCACTGAATTTCAGCGAAAGTAGAACCTCAGATGCAAGGGGAAAGAAAACCCTCAATAGCCCCCAAATTAAGGAAATTTAGAGCTTCCACCATTCCTTGAGGATTCCTTTACCTGGAATCAAGTTAGATGATAACAGCTGCTGTCCTACAGGACTTTAAAAATCAGAGCGACCCAACATCTCCTCAGTTAGCCACATTTATTGAGCACATGTAATGTGTATGCACAGAAGGTGTGAAGAATATGAGGGGAGCGGCACCTCACAGGCCCGGGGAGGGGCAAGCCTAGTGCAGTGATGCCTGTGAGAGAAGAAAAAGCTGAGAGATCCACAGCTTGTGCCCCTGAGTCCTCGCACTACTTTGTAACCCGGCCGTGGGCAGCAGATGAGGTGGATGGGCCACCAGTCAGGGCTGTAGGAGCCAAGACAAAAGCCAAAGAATGAGGATCCATGTCATAGTCCTGGATTCTTTTGGCTCCAGACACTGTGGGTCACCGGGGACAACATGGATTTGAGTACAAAATTCTATGGCTATGGACCAGAGTTATGCAGCCACTGAACTAAATTAGCCTTTCTGAAGAACGGGCATCAGTTCTTCTGAGAAAAGAACAGAGGGAACTCTGAGGGAATCTGAGACCTAGTGCCCAAGAGAAAATTGCTTCTCTCCCCATATTGGAAACTTGGTATTTGTCCCGTATACATGTAGGGTGAGGATGTTTAAAAATTAGGAAGAATATTGTTGTCATCTGTCTATTTGAGGTCTTTCAGGAGTCACTTGGGGGTTTTCCTACTCTCTAAGATTTAGGTAAACTTTCTCAAATATCCACCCCCACAACTAGGGATTATTGAGGGCCCACAACTACGATACTTTACCAAATTTATTTTTGATGGCTTTTTCTGTCTCCACTCCTGCATCTATGTCCTCACCAAACCATGGATCTAACCTGGGTTAGAGCCAATCACAGAGTTATATCATAATTTTTGTAGTTTTATTGAATATGTGGGGGGGTGCAGGGGCAATCACAGCCATTCATTTCTTGATCACCTACTATGTTTTAGTTGCTGTCTTAAGTGCTTTAGATACAGCAGTGACAAAAAGACAAAATTCCTATCTTCCTAGAATTTCTAATCAGTGAGAGAGACAGATAATAAACTTTGAGAAGGGTGTAACCACCTGCCAGCTTCCTGTTCCCTAGTCATTCCACCCCTCTTCTTCCTCTGATGCCACTGCGTCACGCTCTGCAGCTTTCTGAAGCCTGTGCTCTGATGTGTGACCTCATGCCCCCCCCCCCAGGTTGATTAGTCTTTCACAATCCCCCAGTCTTAGAATTCTAGCGGACAAAACTGTCTCCATCTTGTTACACAAGTTTGTCTAGATCTATGGAGCTAGACTGGCAAGAATTTGCAGGTCTCCAGGCCACCCTGCTGCCAACAGGAATTTAGCTTTGTGGGTGGGACAATGAAATGAACATAGAAATTTGGGATCAGCCAATTCTGGGGTCAAATATCTGCCCCTTGCTGGTTGCTGGTTGCACATATTGAAAATGTTCCTTAATCTTTGTAGGCCTTGATTTTTCTCATCTGCAAAATGGGGCCATTAATACCTTTTCCTTAATGTGATGGTAAAGAGTATATGTGACAATAAATAAAAGTTACCAGTACAGGATAGGTCTTCTAATATGACTAGTTTCTTTTGGGTTCTAGAGAGATTCTGCAGTAGACCAAGAAAAGGAATCAATCAGAACTCAGGAGCCAAGAGAGAAAATGTTAGCACTTGTTGCACTTTAAGGGGCCACACAAATATTTATAGGTCACCCCTAGCACCTTCTGGGGAGCAGTAGGGTAAGTGGCTCCAAAGTCATGAACTAGGTGGGACATGCAACTAAACACCTCCTTCCCACAGACCTTGGAGCCAAGCTTATACCTCTCTCTCCTGCTCCAATAGATTGGTTTAGATGGAACTGAAGTCATCAGTAAGCCAAGAGTAAGGAGCTGACACATAGAAAGAGACAGGGCAGGATGAGAAGACAATAAACATTGTGAGGAGAGTGGAGGCTGGATGTCCCTCCTAGCAAGTATCAAAGGCCCAAATATGCCCCAAGAGCAAAGGATGCCCAAGGTGGCCAGGGCTGGCAGAATTCTGACATTTGGTGTAGAAGTAGGCTACTGGTTCTTAGGGCATGACCCACTGGGATTGGGAGCCTGTGATTCTCGGACTCTTCGGCTTTCAGAGTCTCTGAAAGGTCATCTAGTGCAGGGATTCCTAAACATGGCCCCTGACATGGCACTACTGAATATGAATCCCCCAGGTTTGAGCCAGGACAAACACTTAAATATTTCTTGGGTGATTCTTGTAGCTTGGGGTGGGGACCAAAGAGTCTACATTTATTTGTCTCTCTCTTTTTTTTAAATATTTATTTATTTATTTATTTTGAGAAAAGGAGAGAGAGAGAGAGAATATGCATGAGTGAGAGAGGAGCAGAGAGAGAGAGGGAGAGAGAGAGAATTCCAACCAGGCTCCATGCTGATAGCACGAAACCCATCGCAGGGCCCGATTTCACGAACCCTGAGATCATGACGTAAGCTGAAATCAAGAGCCAGACATTTAACTGACAGAGCCGAACCAGGTACCCCGAGATTCTACATCTCTAGCAAAACTTCCAGCAGGTGCCTCTGCTGTCAGTTCATGGACCATATTTTGCATAGCAGGGCCCTCTGACTGACTCCCCAACAGAGGCTTGAATCTTTTCCTGTGCTTGATTATCTCCTGTGAAAGAAATCTCATTACCTCTGACAGGGCCCATTCAAGCTTCATCACTCCTGGTTAACCACGTGTGTGTGTGTGTGTGTGTGTGTGTGTGTGTGTGTGTGTGTGTGTGTGTGTGTGTATGTGTGTGTGTTTCCTAAGCCCTGCTATTGATATGTCTAGCCTACTCTATCTTTTGGCCCCTCTGCCAGAAAATTCTTGTTTTCCTATCATTTATCTTTTTAAATGTTATTACATTAACTGTAGGTTTTATTTAGAAAACATGGAAAATATATATAGAGAGAAGGAAAAATCTATAACAACCATAACACTACCAACTAGATATACTTGCTCTTTAAATATTGGAGCATTTCCTCTTAGTTACTCCTTTATGTTTTTTAATTTACTTTCTTTTATTTAGAGAGAGAGTATGAGTGGAGGAGAGGTGCAGAGAGAGAGAGAAAGAGAGAGAGAGAGAAAATCTCAAGCAGTACCCCGCTTAGCATGAAGCCTGATGTGGGCTCCATCCCACAAGCTTGGGATCATGACTTGAGCCAAAATCAAAAGTCAGATGCTCAACTGAATGATCCACCCAGAGACCCCTTTCTTTTCATGTTTTAAAAAATATGATTCCTGTGTCCTGTGTTCCCTCAGAGAACAAGGCCCAGCTCTGTCTCTTTACTGTCTGGCAGCTTCAGGCAATGAACAGCAAAGTTTGGGCAGAGATGAGAGGGAGGAAAACCCAGGCCCTCTGATGAGCGGCACTGCTGGCAGAGTGGGCTGTTTTTCAAGTCATCAGGATGGCTTTACAATGAGTCATTCTGTTTCTTTCACTTGATACTGCTTGTCACCAACAAGTAAACATTTTAAGTCATCTGTGACCACAAAACAATGTTTTTCACTTGAAAAGACTGGCTCACAACCAGTCATATCCTCACCCTCACTCAGTTGTATTAGTGTTCTGATCTACTGAGCATGGGCTCCTCATGTGTTGGAACACCAGGATGTAAATCCTGGCTTCATGCGCTGTTGCTAACTGAAGAGTTGGACAAGCTACTTACCCCTCTATGGTTCAGTTTTCTCATTTTTAATGAAGATAATAATACCACCTATCCCCACAAGGTTGTTATTAGATTACATGTGTTAATCCACATAAGCGTTTAAAATTTTTTTTTAATGTTTATTTCTTTTTGAGAGACAGACAGAGCATGTGCAAGGGAGGGGCAGAGAGAGAGTGGTTGTCACAGAACCTGAAACAGGTTCCAGGCTCTGAGCTGTCAGCACAGAGCCTGATGTAGGCTCAAATCTACGAACTGAGAGATCATGACCCAAGCTGAAGTCTGACACCCAACCACCAGAGCCACCCAGGCGCCCGCATCCTCATACGGGTTTTAGAACAGTGTCTGACTCGTGGAAGAACTCAGTAGATGATATCTAAACTGCACACACATAAATAGCCACAAAGTCAAGTTTAATGGGTAAGATTTATTGAGATAAGGAGGTAAGTTGGGTAATCATTTCCATATTTGAACCTGGAGAAAGACCTGGCTAAGAAAAAGATTCACAAAGCACCCAGAGCCAGCCGTGGTAAGGAGTATGTTCTGCCTCGGAAGCCACAGCAGAGACTCTTATCTCCCGTCCTGCACCTATGAGGTTGAGGCCGGTCACTAAGCTCTGAGCACAGCAGCTGGGAACAGAACAGGTGCTCAGTTTAATGTTGAGCAGTGAGGCCTGCTGTTGCCACCTCCCTCACTTTTGCTCATTCTGCCTAGTGGGCAGACTTAGAAAGTTCCCTGGATACAGGGAAAAACCTGGGAAATTGATATTTTGAAGATAGGCCAGGTTCTCTATAGGACAGGACGTTGAAGATTCCGTGTCACTGTCTCTGCATGCTGCTGAGACCTCTGGCTGAGTGTCAGATGCTCTGAGTCTTGAGAGCTTTGCTGAGTCCCCAGGGAGTCACTGGCTCCTCTCTGAGCAATTACTGCATTACTGCAATTATAGCTGGTTTTCTAGAGAGCTGCTAAATGGCACCCTGATGACTAGAAAAAGATAATGTTCAACCCTATACACCTAACTTCCTATTAGAGAATTACTTAGACATTGGAGACAATCTGGCTCATTAATAAATAAGTTCATTTCTGCATTTCCTAATCCAGACTACCCAGTAGTTTACCCCATACACTGATCCGTGAATTTATAACCCTTTCTCTTTTTTTTTCCTTTCTGTCCATCACTATTTTTTTTAACAGCTTGATTGAGGTATAATTCATGTATAGTAAGTTGCATATATTTTAAGCACACAATTTTATGTTTGGCATATACAGACATCTGTGAAACCATCTCCACAATCAAGTTAATGAACTTGTTACGTCTGTCACCCCCTAAATTTTCATTATGCCCCTTTGTAATCCTTCCCTCGTACCTCACTGGTCTCAGGCAGAATCCTGGGCAGTCACTGGCCATCATTGACCTGTTTTCTGTCACTATGGATTAGTGTGTGTTTTTATAATGTTGTATAAATAGAATCATGCAGTATATACTTTAAAGAAATTTTTTTTCTTGCACTGACTAGGACCTCCAGAATGATATTGAAAAGCAATGGTGAGAGCAGATGTCTTGTTTTTGATCTTGGGGGGAAAGCTTTCACCTTAGCTGTGGATTTTTTTTATAGATGCCCTCTAAGGAAGCTTTCTTTTAGTCCTTATTTGTGTAGAATTTTTATCAAGAATAGGAGCACCTGGGTGGCTTAATTGGTTGAGCGTCCAACTTCCGCTAAGGTCATGAACTCACAGTCTGTGGGTTCAGACCCTGCGTTGGGCTCTGTGCTGACAGCTCAGAACCTGGAGCTGCTTCAGATTCTGTGTCTCCCTCTCTCTCTCTGCCCCTCCCCTGCTCGCACTCTGTCTCTCTGTCTCTCTATCTCTCTCTTTCTCTCAAAAATAGACATTAAAAAAACTTTTTTTAGAAAAAGAATTTTTATCAAGAATAGATGCTAGATTTTGTCAAATACTTCTTCTGCATCTAATGAGATGACACAGAATAAGTTCATTAAACAGACACATTGACTTGTGAATGCTAACCAAAGCCTGCATTCCTGGGTAAACTGCCCTTAATTTTGATGTATTTTTCTTTTTATATGTTGTTGGATTTGATTTGCTACAATTAAGTTTAGAATTTTTGCATGTATATTCATGAGGGGTGTGGGTTGGCAGTTTTCTTTTCTTGCAGTGTCTTTGGTTTTAGTATCAAAATCATGTGCTGGCCTCATAGAATGAGTTGGCAAGAATTACCTCCTCCATGGTTTTCTGGAAGAGTTTTTATAGAATTGGTGTTATTTCTTCTTTATGTATTTGGTAGAATTTACCAGTCAAGCCATTTGGAACTAAAGGTACAAGGGGTAGGGTGAAGCAGGTTTTTTATTACCAAATCTATTTCATAATTTCTGTAATAAATATAGGTCTATAACAGTTACATGTTTTTTCTTGGCTAAACGAAAACCTTTTCTTTCAAAGAATTTGTCTTATCTAACTTTCTTAATTTGTTGGCATAAAACTGTTTAAATACTCCCTTATTATTCTTTAAATATTTATAGAATCTATGATGATGCCTTCTCTTTCATTTCTAGTATTAATACTTGGTAATCATTGATTACATTCCTTTAATCCTGATTAATGAGGCTAGAGGTTTATCAATTTTATTGATCTTTTCTAAGAAATTGTTTATAATTTCAGTTAGTTTTTTTTCTATCACTTTTGGTTTTCTATTTTATTGATTTCTGCTCTGATCTTTTATTATTGCCCTTTCTTTTGTTTACTTTGAAATTCAATTGGTCAATTATAGTTATCATCTCTAGAATTTTGATTTGAGTCTTTTTCTCTTAACTTTTGGAACATATATAATATTGTTATCTATGTTTTAATGTCCTTGTCTGCGGATTCTTACATCTGTGTTGTGTGTCAGTTTAGGTGGATTGAATTTTCTCCTTATTATGGTTCATATTTTGCTATTTCTTTGTATGCCTGGTAATTTTTATATATGCAGGCTCTTATGAATTTTACCATTTTAGGTGCTGGATATTTTTGTATGCCTCCAAATACACTTGAGCTTTACTATGGAATGTAGTTATTTAGAAATAGTTTGACCCTTTAATATCTTGCTTTTAATAGAATGACGTTCAGTCTAAGAATACTGCTTTCTACTACTGAGGTAAGGTTTTCTGTGTACTGTACTTAGTTCCCTATGAAGACCATGAGGTTTTCTAATTCGGCTGGTAAGAACAGACCCTATTCCCAGCCCTGTGTGAGCACCATGCAGTTGCCGCTCATCTTTGTAATGTTTCCTTCTCCTACCTTAAGTAGTTTTGCACACACGTGCCCCGTCCAGACTTCAACTGAGGCAGATCCTCTGCATATCACTAGAGTTTTTGCTCCACGAAGCTCTGCCCTCTCTGGTACTCAGTTCTGTGACCACCAGTTAGTTACCTTGATGTCTCTGGATGCCCATCTCCTTCTCTTCAACTCCAGGAAGCCATGGAAATCCAAATGGGTTTCCTCTCCCTGACCCAAGTCTGAAAACATCCTGAAAGCAATAAGCTAGGGCAATTATAGAGCTTACCTATTTGCATCCCGTCTCTCAAGCATTACTGTCCTTTGTTGCCTTACATCCAGTGTCCTGCAAACCACCATTTTGTCCCTTTTGTTTGTTTGTTTTAAGTAAGAGAGTAAATCTGGTTTCTGTTATTCTATATTGGATGAGAGTAAAACCCCATTTCTCCTTAAATGTACTCTGATTATTTCCATTTAGATGACAAATAATGTAGTCTCCCACCATTAGGCACAATCTGTTGAGTGCCTGGGATGTGGTCTTTTGCATTTAGCTTTTGTATGGACCTCTGGGAGTTACTTTAGAAATTAACAATAGGATCTAGAATGTGTTTTATTGTCCTAAGGTCTTTGTTTCCTTCCTTCACCACTTAGCTGATGCCCCTCTTCTCATGGGGTCCTCCCTTATATTTGTTACAAGCCTGTCAACTAAGCTAATTGTTCACAGCACCAGAACTTTTAAGCTATTATTGATTTTTCTCATCACTTAAATGAGAAATATATGTATGGAGCCATTTATTTGATTAAGTATGTAACCACTGATGTCCTCTAATGTACAAGGACATCTGGTGGATTAGGAGACAAATTTCTGCATCACATGTAACATGACAATAAATACAGTAAACATAACTAAAATTAATATTTATTAAGAACCCGTCACTGGCAAGTACTGAATGGATCTCCCTTCTCCCCCACCAACACACATTATCTTAATTTTATAAGGTGATTAATAAGGTAGATATTTTATAAGTTAGTTATCTCCCACTATATTTCTGCAGACAAGGCAATTGAATTTCATAGAGGTTTAGTATTGCTAAAAGTCATGGCTGATAAGTAACGTAACCAGGATTTTTTTTTTTTTTTGAGAGAGACAGCGTGAGCAGGGGAGGGTCAAAGAGAGAGGGAGCCACAGAATCTGAAGCAGGCTCCAGGCTCTGAGCTAGCTGTCAGCACAGAGCCTGTCACGGGGCTCAAACCCACAAACCGTGAGATCATGACCTGAGCTGAAGTCAGACGCTCAACCGACTGAGCCACCCAGGCACCCCTCTAACCAGGATTTAAACTCAGGTTGTCTGACCCCAAAGTCTCAGTACTTTCTCTTCCTTCATACCGGTCTAAAAAGAAATCAGCCTGTTGCTGATTGTGACACTTGTCCACATTTGCTCATAAGCGCACCCAACTATAGAAAGACACTTTAAAATCTTCTCAAAAGCAATTGAAATATCAGAATCCTTTCATCTAAAATTTTTATCAGTCCCTTTGTATATCCTTCTCTCAACCTGAAATCCTTTAAGCAGCAAATAAATGAACAACTACAAGTAATAAAGACAATGAATGAGATGAAGTTCATTTTTAGTTAGAGATAGTTTTATTTGGATTATATAAGGTTATAGTCAGCTCCAAAATAAATGCCATATGAATTAAATACTTAAGAATAAAAATCAAAGTCATAAAATAGTAAAATGAAATGTGAGATAATTTTGAAAATCTTGGTTTGGGAGATACCGTTCTAATAAATAAGAAACAAAATCCAGAAACTGTAAAGGAAAATAACTGACAGATATGATGACATAATTTTTTTAGTTCCATCTATACCAACATTTTTCAAAATCTCCAAAAAAAAAAAAAAAACCCTTTTCAAGCAGCAGAACTGGAAGGAAATATTTGTGACACTTGTAATGAACAGTTCATGTTCTTAATTGAGCCATCCTCAGCATTACTCCCTAATGGATCTTAAAATGCGTTTCAAACTGAGGTCCTTGCTAGATGGAACTTTGTCTCCCAGGCCAGCTTCCCTCTGGCTAAGTCATTGGGTCTGCCCTCATCTGGAGTTCCCAGTATCCTGAAGAGAGTTAACCAAGCTTAGGTTTCTGTTTTGGCTCTGTCATTTACAAACTACATGACACCAGACAAGTCCTGTAACCTATCTGAATCCCAGCTTAATGGCCCAAAGGGGATAGCAAGAGTACTTAGCTCGTAACATTTTTGTGAGAATCACTTAGGTTGTCCTTCGTTTATAGTAAATGTTGCATAAATGGTAGCCATTGTTCACTGTTACATCCTTACTGCAAGAGCAACAAATGGTACATACAGACACTCAATTAAATTTGTTAAATAAATCACTTCTACAAATCAAGAAGAAAAAGACACTCCATAGAAAAATAAGGAAAGGATATGGTAGGAAATACACAGAAAAGTGCAAATGTTTGTGCTCACACGGAAAGAGGCTCTATCTTAATAATAAAAATGCAAATTAAAATAATAATAATTTTTTTAACCTTCCAATTTAAATGAATGATCAGGCTTTGGGGAAATCTTCCTATATGTGGCTGATGGGGTAGAGATTAGTAAAATAGCCCTAGAAAAATATTGGCACTAGTTTTTAAAATTTAGTATACACAATCAGCAATCCTACATCTCACCTCTAGCCTACGGAAAGAATACATGTGTTTGGAAAGATACATATTTAAGGCTGTTTGTTGTACGTTGTTTGAAATGGAAAAAGCATTAGAAATAACCTAAATGTTGATCATTTGATAGCTACTTAAAAAATAGTAATATATCCATATAACCGAATAAATCTAAAAAAAGTTCATATTGATGAGGTTTTTGGGGGTGATGGTGGGGTCTGGAGCCCACACCCAAGAAAGAATTCTTGAAGACATCTTTGGTACTAAAAGGTTATTTTATTAAAGAACAGGGAGGGCCCCTGGAGCAGAAAGAGCAGCACTGAGGTTGTGATGAGTGGCTTCCTGTATACTATGGAGTTGAGGAGCTGAAGTCAAAAGGGAGGGCTCCCTTGGAGACTCTGATATGCTAAAGAATACTCCTAAGATATCTGAGGCCTTGCTATTGTCAAGTTAAGGTTGTTTTTCCCTCTAGCAAATCATTAACATTAGGACAGTAGGGGATTCCTGGATTTGCCTCAAGTATTTGTCAATGGGCTGCAGGTTATAAGGAAATTTAATTTTACCTGCTATTTCCTTATTGCCTTTTTCCCCCATATCACTATGGAGGAGTGATGTTGAGGCTCCAGGAAACTGAGTCTATAGTTTCTGGAGATTAGGCTATTGATATGATTGCCCTTTCTTATAATTTACTAAGATATTTGCAAACTAATAGAGACCCATGTCCAGATGCCTGTGATCTCTATAAGTTAGCCATTTGTTTTCTTTCTTCTCCTTTGTCCTTGGGCAGCCAAAAGTGCCTGAGGAATAGTACTGTTATGCCCAGATTTCAATATTGTCCCCAAAACCCAGAAACCACCGGGGATACTGAGTCACGCATGCAAAAGCAAAGGGCTTTATTATTATTACAGGCCCGAGTTCAGGCTCACAGACTTCACCAACACAGTGGATCCGTGCTGAGAGCCCCGAACAAGGCTGAGCAGGGTTTTTATGGGCTTTGGGAAGGGGGAGTTACAGGAAATTGAGACACCAGTACAGTGATCCAATCATTGTTGCATAACATCATTGGCAACAACTTTAACCATACACATTACCCAAACTGTTCATTACTTTTGGCAGGACCCAATCACAATATTTAATGCTTCTTTGAAAATAACCAATTACAGGGTGGGCCAAGGACCCCCAAGTAGGGTGTAACTAGCTTTAAGCAATAAGTGATTATCTATAGCTTCTATCTCTAGACCTGCCCTTAGGAATGTTAAGCATTTTAGCTGGCTGTTTCTGATTGGGCGTTACTAGGATGGTCCCTGGTTGAGCAATCTGTGCCCTTTTATTGTCTAATGCTTCTGAGAAACTGACACTTAGGCCTCCAAGGTCAGAGGGGAAACTTGAAGCCTGTCATGGAGTCAGTTTGGTTCAGACCTGTGTCCTTTCAGTACAGATCTCACCTGGGTGGGGAGGGGGGGTGCACTAGCTTGCATTTTGTCCTTAGTACCCCCCACACACTCCTTCATCACATGATTTATGTATTTTAAGGATATATGTTTCAAAAGAAAGCAAATTGCCCACCAGCATACTAATAATAGCTAATATTTATTGAATACGTATGTGTTAAGTAGTGTGGTAAGCAACACATATGAATTATCTTAATTCTCAGCCCATAGACAGCCTCTCTGGAATTCAGTTTCTTCACATGTAAAATAAGGAGATAGAACCAGGTAAGCTCTAGGTGCTTTTCCCATCTTAGCTTTAAAATGCTACCCCTACTGAAATAATATTGTGAGAGACATCTAGCCCTGGATGAGGCCAAGCATGACGATACCTCTAGGAGTTGAACAATCAAATTATTGTCTATTTGTGTGGTTTCTACCATGGAGACTCTGTAGTACATGATTCTGCCTCCTGGAAAATAGTCACAAACTTATTCTCAAATGTTAAATGAAATGAGGCTACTGATAATTGGTGAGGAATGACTTTCTTACATTAATGTGTATTGGCTTCTCCTGAAACCTATCGTATAAAACAAAGTGAGGTCAGGTGTCATGTGGAGACCAACGACATGCTCTCTCAAGTGTCTGACTGTTATGGAACCTGGTCTGGATCACCCAGTAGAAGAACCAAGTGGCACTCGAAGATCTTGGAAGGCAGGAGGTTAATTTCACACTGAGGGGCTCAGAGGAGATCATTCTCCAGAGGTCTCAGTCCCAAGTGCAAGCTTGGGGGACAATTTATAGTCTGTTATTTCTACATTCCACAGTAGTAGTAATTGGGTGCATACAGCAAGTGGGGCAGGAAGAAGAACCCAGAAGGGGAGTCTTCAGGCAGGGACTGGAATTTTCCTATCAGTCCTGTTGGCCATCTTGTAATTTTTCCTTATCATTCCCCTCTTTGATGCCCCTTTAAATGGATCTAAGCTGTTTTCGAGGACATCATCCTTATTTATTATGGGACAGTAACCTTGCAGGGCCAACATTTAGGCCATAGCCCAGTTTGTGACGGTGTTTTTGGCAATCTTCTCAAGCTTCCACTGTGTGTATACCAGCCAGCTTCCAGGATGTGGCTGGAACAGGGGTGATGATCCTAAGAATTTGGGACTCTCCAGAAGGTCACTTTGAGCGAGTTCATAGGACTTGGGTCAGTCTTCCAGATCTGGGCCTCCTCAGGGTTGGCCCTCGTGACTATGGAGTGGTGGACCCATGGAGTCATACCTGTGATCTTAAGAACAGTAGGTGTAGTTGGAATAACGGTATGAGGCCCAGTCCACTGTGGTTTGAGAGGGTCTTTTTTTCCAGTCTTTGACCCAGACTGAGTCCTCTGGTGAGAAGGGGTGTACAGGGGATCCTAAAGAGATTGAGGCTCTCTCTGTGGTATATCGTTGTAACTTATTCAGGGTGGCCCCTAAAGCTTGAAGCGGTTTTCTTATTCCTTTATCCCCTATTTGGTGTAGGTTCCCTGGGAGCTTCCCTAGACATGGAGGGCCTCCCATATATTAGTTTAAAGGGGGAGAAACCTTGAGTCCCTGCTGGGCAATAAGTCCAGCCATGGGAGGCCTATTTCCTGACAGAATTTGGCTAAGGTTCCCTTGAGGGTGCAATTCATCCGCTGCACTTACCCTGAGTTCTGAGGCCAGTAAGCAGTAGTGTCTGCAATGAACGCAGGCCCATTATCACTGTGGATTGTGGCTGGTAAGCTGAACCAGGCCTTGGTCAGGGTGGCCACTTCAACCTCAGCCCATATATTTTCTTTTTTCTGCTGGGGACATCAGGGCCATAGTAAGGGGGAGAACTATGTCTACCTCCTATTCTTTTGGAAGCCAGATGGCCTCAAGGAGCTTTTGTATTTCCTCAGAAGTTAGAAAAATTGTGGGGTTCAGCATCCACACTGTTTCATTCTAGCAGAGGAGCCCCTAGTCTTGTGCTAGCCAAGAGTTGGAGAGGAAGCGGGGTCCTTGAGTGTTTATGAGAGACATGAGAGCATGAGGGACCTTGACATTTAGTTCTTGTCCCAGGGTGAGTTTACCTGCCTCCTTAATGAGCAGAACTGTGGCTGCTAGTGCTCTAAGGCACAGTGGCTATCCTGCTGCCACTGGGTCTAGACTCTTCTACTGGTATGCTACTGGCCATTGCCAAGGGCCAACGGTCTGAGAACCCTGAGGGCAACCTTTTTTTTCTCAAGCACAAATCGATTAAAAGGCTTCTATATCAGGCTGGCCAAGGGCTGGTGCCTGTCCCTAAGGCGGGCTTTATCTCTAGGAAGATGGCTTTAGCCTTCTCTGTCCAGAAAGGGGGTTCTTGATCTGGTCCTACCAAGAGATTATAGAGGGGTCTTGCTATTGCTGAGAATCTGGGAATCCATATTCAGCAGAATCCTGCAGCCCCCAGGAATTCTCGTAGGCCCCTCTTGGTTTGGGGCTGGGGGAGAGAGGTGATGACCTTCTTTTTCTCCAGCCTTAGTGTTCTTTTTCCTTAGGTGAGGAGGAAGCCCAAGTACTGGACTTGCTGTTGGCAAATTGTGCCTTCTTCCATGAAACTGACAGAAGCTTTCTTCTCTCAGGTATTGCTGGCAAGGAAGAGGTCATCCACATACTGGAGAAGGGTGCAGTGTGTGGCCTCCCTTGGAAAGCTGGCGAGGTCTCCAGCCAGAGCCTCCTCAGTGAGGGTAAGTGAGTTTTTAACCACTGTGGGAGGTCGTCCAAGTCAGTTGCGTCTGATGCCCTGTGTCTGGTTCAGTCCATTCTAAGGCAAACCCACTGGAGAGCCTGGGATCTGGCTGAAGAGGGTATATGGGTTCGGGAGCAGTGGGTGGGAAGAGACAATCACTTTGTTGATAGCTCATAGGTCTTGAACTGGTTGGTACCCTCCTCCAGCTTCTTGACTGGCAAGAGTAGGGTGTTTCTTGGATGCCTGCCTCTTGTGGGAGGGGGTATTGCCGCTGTCTCTGTGGTTGAGCCCCTGGGATTAAATCTACAATGATGGGCCTGATTATAGGCAAGTCCAGGATGGGGAGTTTTGTCCTGTGCCCATATAGTGGGGAAGGCAGTCCTGAATTTTGGTAGGCTGCTCAGTTAGGCCTGTGCTCAGAGTAGTCTCCATTCTTTCTCTCTTGGAGTAGTTGTTGCCATGATAAGGGGGCCTGATTCTTCTTGTCTTGGATCCAATCGGAGGCCCGTGCATCCCATTGGCTTAAAGGGTATGTGGGCCCCCAGCTTTGAGTGTATATCCCAGCCAAAGAGAGAGGGCACTCAGGTAGGTAGAGGAATTCATGCCATACCATGTGGCCCCAGGGTCACATGATAGGCTTGGCAGAAGGGCTATTGCATTGCCCATTTCCCTATGACCCCAAGGATGGGTGCAGTCATCTCGCTAAAGGGGGCCATAGGAGAGGTGACCACAGAATGTTCATCACCAGTGTCGACCATAGTTTGGCCTCCTACTTTCACTTTGACCATGGGCTCATGGGGTCAAGAAGAAGTGAGCCCAGTCCCCCTCAATATCAGCTGAGTTTCTGGGACTTTCCCTAGTTGGGACATTCATTCTTCCAATGTTCCTTCTCCTTATAGTAGGCACATTGATCCCTTGGTAAGGTAAGGAGGTTCTGGGACCTCCCACTTTTGGCAGCTGGACATTCCCCATCCTTTTGTCATGGCCCTCTTGTGCCTCAGGATCAAACAGGATGTAAGCCTTGCATAGCCTCTCATAATAATCCCCTGGAGATTCCCTTGTTGCTGGGCATATTCATGGGCCTCTTAAGCCCCTGCTCGGATACCCGAAGGAGAGCCTCTTGGTACCAGCGGATGTGAACCAGCATCTGGAGAGCACCTAGGCCTGGCCAAGGGCACAAT
>NC_043705.1:81017266-81131648 GCF_006229205.1 Suricata suricatta | reverse complement strand
TGGCCCTCTTGTGCCTCAGGATCAAACAGGATGTAAGCCTTGCATAGCCTCTCATAATAATCCCCTGGAGATTCCCTTGTTGCTGGGCATATTCATGGGCCTCTTAAGCCCCTGCTCGGATACCCGAAGGAGAGCCTCTTGGTACCAGCGGATGTGAACCAGCATCTGGAGAGCACCTAGGCCTGGCCAAGGGCACAATATGGCCTCTGGTCCAGGAGAGAGAGGATCTGCCAAGTCCAGAAGTGGTGAGGAGACCAAAGGTGGTGGAGTATCAGGAACGGGGGGTTCTAGAGCAAAATTGGCTCTTCTTCCAGATCACCAGTGAGAATTTGTGGAGGTTGGGACTTCTGTTGACCTTCCTTGGGCCACTTTGTGAAGGCGACTAAGACTCTAGCCTGTTCCTGTTTGTGTCAGGTAAATCAGACCCAAGAGGGAAGGGTTTGGGCAATCTCTAACCAGGAGTCGCTATATGGGAACTGTTCAGGGTGACCTGGGTCCCTGGTGACAACATGCCAGACATGGCAGGCCATTGGGACATCTAAGGTTCCCTCTGAGGGCCATCCTACACCAAAAGTGGGCCATTCTAATTCACATAGGGTCCTTAACTTTCCACGGGTCATCTTAATTCCATAGTCTCCGGAAAACTTCCATTTTTTCTCTGTCCCAACCCCATAATGTTCCTGTGAGACAGAGTCACAACACAGAGAGAGAGGTAGGGATGCCCCTTCTAATGACAGTCAAGTGCCCATCTGGCCGTGTTCTGAAGGAACTTAGGTGAAGCTTAGCCATAGGTGATGCCACCATAGACTGTATGCCGTTCACCACAGAATCACAGATGGGCCCGCTCAGACTCCCTGGGCTTTTGCGGACCTTAAGGGTGCCTGCCCATGGAGCCACAGGTTCAGTCCCAACTGCAGGACCAGGTTGGGCTGCCCATTCACTCACACATTCAGACTAAAAGTTAATACATTCCCTCCCTGGGAATCCCTACCTGTGAAACCTCTAAATGGTCTCTGGCAGGTAATCAGGCTCCCCTTCCACCCTGATAGGTGGGTCTGACAAGGTCAGGGACCCAGGCCTTACTGGTATCCAACATCGGGTCCAGGTCCTCACCTGCCAAGTCTCCTTGAGTCTGGCAGGAATGGCGGAGCAGAGCTGGCCTGAAGTGATAGAGCGAGAGACTGCTAAATATCAGGCAGGGCGTGCCTTCTCCCTTGCAATTCCTAGTTCTGTCACCACATCACTGTTTTCCCAAACCAGTAGTGATTAGGGTTCCCGATCAGGGAATCAAATGCTATGGAACCTGGTCTGGGTCACCCGGAGGAACCAAGCAGCACTTGGAGATCTTGGAAGGCAGGAGGTTTATTTCATACCGGTGGGGCTCAGAAGAGATCACTCTCCAGAGCTCTCAGTCCTGGGGGAAAGCATGGGGGACAATTTATAGTCTATTACTTCTGTATTCCACATTAGTAGTAATTTGGAGCAGGTTGCAAGCAGGGCAAGAAGAACCCAGAAGGGGTTCTTCAGGCAGGGACTGGAATTTCCCTATTGGTCCTGTCGGCCATATTTTAACATAATTTTTCCCTATCAACTGTAGCAGGAGCAACTCTCTTCACTGTCACCCTACTTGCACAGAGGCTTGCCTCTCAATATTCCTGGGACTGGCATGTTGACATCTGCTTTCACATTGGCAGTTGGGCAGTAGAGACTAAGAGAAGTGTGAGAGGCAATTGCACGCTCCTGGTTGATCTTCACTTTTGGCCAACTCACCATCCATACCAAGGAGTGAAAAAAAATTGAGAACCCTTAGGTCTGTACTGTGGAGAAAGGGCAATTTTGAATTGTAAACATGTGTAGAATAGTGTTGGAATATAAAGAATGAATAGTGAATTCAAGATTTTGGCCAAATACATTCCTAGAAAAATTTTGCTAATACATTTTATGGAAATTTATCAAAAAGGTTACTTTTACAACTGCCCTAATTTTACCTCTTTTTTTTTTTTAAATAACTGAGGTATATTCTGTCCCTGGATTAGTATCTGATAAAAAAAAAAAAAAAACAATGTATTTTTCAGTAGGTACAAATTCAAAGTACAAAATAAGCTTTGGTTTTTGCCTATATATAAAGAGACTCTTTATCAAGTAAAAAAACTTAATTGGGTAATCATGTCCCAAACATTGCCTCTCTAGTTATGCAATCTGTTGGGATTTATTTAGATACCATTAGTAGCACTGGTATGAAAATGGTCATCAGAGACACTAGAAGAATTGGAATCACCTATTCCAAGAAACGGTGAAAGCTGACTTCTGACGTGTGTCAGGCAACTGGAGGATTAATTTGGAAATTGATAATTGCCTGCCCCCAGTATTAGCAGCAAGAAGCATATCCTCTTACATGGGCTGTCGTAGATTCCTCCGAAAGTGGTGTTTCATCATTAAAAGCTAAAAAGGAGAAGGAGGAGGATAGATCACAAATCTGTTTTACTCCACTGGAAATCTTTAACTGTTTTATATACAAATCATTTCGACCAACCCCAACTCTCACAGAAGTTTTAACATGCAGATACACTATTGATAATTAGGTTTCTACATTATGCCTAAGGCTGGTTTCTGTCTTTTGAATTGAAAGCTAAATAAAAGCCAATAAAATCACAAATAATTGAACACTATTCCTGATAGATTTCATTTCAAGGGTAACAGAGTATAGCAGAAATCTATAATGGCCTGGCCATGCCTAAAGCCTATCTATTCTTCATGTAAAATATTAGCTTTGAGAACTACAGAGAGCAGATTGAGTATTTGTCTAATTTGTTACATCTCTGTATTCCACAAGCTGACAATTAGGTAAGAGATGTAAATATGTAACTCTAAGATGAGACAGGCTGCCTGGATGGCTCAGTTGGTTAAGAGTCCAACTCATGTCTCAGCTTAGGTCAGGATCCCAGGATCATGGGATCACATCCCAAGCATGGAGCCTACTTAGGACTCTCTATTTCTCTCCCTCTGCCCTTTCCCCCAATTCTTTCTCTCTCTCTCTCTCTCTCTCTCTCTCTCAAAAGAAAGAAAGAAAGAAAAGAAGGAAGGAAGGAAGGAAGGAAGGAAGGAAGGAAGGAAGGAAGGAAGGAAGAGAAAAGATAGAAAGGAAGGAAGACTTCTGATAGTGGCTATATGACATGATTTGGGTCATGACAAAGAGTTTGTTGCTACTTTGAACTCATAGCCAGTGGTCTGTTTCACACCTTACCGTCTTCCAATACTAGTCTCACTGAAGGGTGTAAAATACCTTGTTCTCCATTTGTGGCCCCTCTGTTTCATAGGCCGGAGGCAGGGCTATCTCCTGCTTTCTGGACTGTCTGTTCCTTAAGTTTAGGGACAAATCCCAATGATAGAAAGGAGTGGATGCAGAGCCAAAAGAGAAGCCACATTACACACATGGACAATTTCAAGTACAATTTGTCTTTAGAGGTGATGTGTCTCCTTTAACTCTGACCCCCTTGTGGGAATTCCTTCCCTGGAAGCCTCTATTCTTCCTCTATTCCCATTGAAGTTACCCCCATGAGGCTCCTCTATTACTTCTGAAAAATCCACTCACCTCCTGGGCATGGTTAAATATTCCAGGTATACCTGGTCTGAGCTCTTACACTGAAATCCCAGGCAAATAGTACCTACTATTTCCTCTGCTTGAATTATGAAGAGGAGGATTGTTGAAGGAGATACCAGCAATTGCTCATCTCTTTTAGAAAAGGCTAACTTTCTAATAGAAAAATTAGTGCCCCTCTTAGCCAACTTGCCTAAATGTTTTAGGTCTGCTGAAGAACAATTACACCTGCTCTTGTTTCTGTAACTAGAAGGATTCATTACTGTTTTATTTCCCCCCTCCATTTCAAACACAGTTTATTTCAGAGGTGCTAAGAAGACTGATCTGTTAGATCCCCAATGCCATCAACTGTGGCTCCATATTAGAGTGGAAAAGAAAGATACAATCATCCCTTTGTCAGAAAGAGAGACTTAGAAGAGGAAAACAAACAAACAAACAAAACATCAACAACCTCCAATGACTGTTTTCTGAACTTAAGCTTTTGTTTATTTATGTTGTATCACCAAATGATTTCAATTTAAGGTAGTACTTTAATGCAGAAAAAATTAAAACTATCATATTTGACATTTGAAGTTATGCTGCTTGGCTAGCATGTTTTAAAACATCAGATAAGACAGGCATCAGTGTTTGACAAATTTTTATACAAAATACCTGGTAAGAAATAAGTGAAAGAGAAATAAGTGTCAAGAAATTTCTTTATAAAATTTAAAAGACAAATGCACAGAATTGCAGTAGGTGTATTAACTCCATGTAGAATTTAAAGTGAGTTTTGTGGTTTATAATCCTTTTAAGATCCAATCTGGAAAATTGGTTTTGAACAATGAAAACATGAAATCAAATCATAAAGCAGACTAATGGATAAAGACCATAACACAAATGGACAAATTTATCTTGCCTGTTTAAAATGAGAGTACATTTCTTCTTCTTTTATAAGCACAAAGAAGGATCTATATTAATTTACCTTACAATAATCGTTATTTCCTTTGCAAAATTTTAAGATATTTCTAAGCTCTAATTTCTCTTCACTATTGCTTACTGGTTTAATTCTTTTTTGTGTATGTATATCTGTGTGTGGGGGTGGGTATTTATACACATGCACACACACCACAAAAGTAAAATCATATAGGTATTGATGTGCATAAAGTCAGGGTGTTGCCAAATAGCTATTGCAAGGGCTAGATCAGATGTAGGACATTTAGGGCATAGAATTTACATTGAAATTATCATCTTTGAACTTGAATGTGCTGATAGTCAGTGTCTGCCAGGCACAGACTAGATAAAGCAAGATCAGAAACCACATCTTCTCATTGAGCTTTATCCATTGACTGTTTCTTTGTAACTTTTCAGAACACATTGAAATTCTATGCTGTAGTCACCATGTGACTGGGTTTTAATGTGTGGCAGCATATCCCAAGGGCAGAGCAAATTATGCTACCTGAACCCTTTATCTGTAAGCAGCAATACAACAGGGTGATGTAAAATAGAAGACAGATTTATTTAGACATAAACAATGTAAAAAATATTATTCGATACAAGAAACATAAAATCCAATATCCCAATAAATCTAGCTGGCAAGCCTTACCTTATTGCTAAATGATTGCACAAAAGAACAAACTTTCTTTAATGTTTCCAGGTTGACAAATGCAATATGTTCTGTCTACAGCCTCCTAACTTTGTCAGGAGCTATAAAGTCCTTCTCTCTTGGGTGCCAAAATTTCCAAGGAGGTTTACAGGATTTCAGAGTCTATTCTGTTGCAGCTTACTAAGGGCCTGGCCTTGTATTTGCCCCATGATATTTTCATGAAAACAGCAGACACTGCTGGAGTGTAGTATTACAGAGTTGCTTATATTTTACCTTAAAATCGTTAATCAGTTATAAAAATTATCTGGTCCATCCCATCTCAGACATTAACATGTATGCAGATTACCTGAGGCTCTTGTTTAAAAGAACAGAGTCAGTTATTTTGGGTGAAGCCTTGGATTCTTTGTTTGAACAAGTTCCCAGGTATTGCTAATGCTATGGATCTGAGTCATATTTTGTGTTGTGTTGCAGGGATCTATATGGTCTCATTTGCAAAAGAGAAAAATCTTTCCCAAAGTGGAAAATTTAGAAACTTAAATTTCTACAGACACTTAGGATGGTTGTTTTGGAACATTTATTAAACTCTTACTATCTATGTTCCAGGCCTGTAGCAGGCAGGAGGGATACAAAAATAAGGGTGCCACAATCCCACCCTCGTGGTGTTTAGAAGGTCATGGGGAGCCAGGGCAGAGAAGAGGAGGACTTAACACAGAGCTCATGGCTGGAGTCAGAATCCAGTCCATGGTCCTGCAGAGCTTTTCAGCCTCTCACCTTCTCTACAGGTCTCTCACCCCCTACTTTCCTCTCTACTTTCTCCCATCATTCCAGGCCTCCTATGGTAAACCCTTCCATTATAGAGGCCTGGTCAACAATGACTAATCATTCCTGGATAAGGGATGTGAATATTATCCCATTAAGTAATGTGGCATTCTTGAAGACTTTCAGCATGAAAATGGCACTCAAAGAGCTGGATTCTGTATTAACTATTATATCAGCAGCACCTAGAACACTGTCTGATAGTAAGAATTCAGTAAGCATTTATGGGATGAATGAAGGAAAGAGTGAATGAATGAATGTTCATTTGTATTTTCAGTAGGCTAACTACTTGAATTGAAGGCAATGGATTAAGTGAGAACAAGTCTTCTTTGTGAGAGTTAATGAGAGTGGGTTGATTGCCTGTTCTGTGCCCCTGTACCAAGCCCTGAGGTTGACATTGTCATTTAATCTCATGAAATCCTTCCAATGATCAAAAAGAACAGTAGCTGCAAACTATTTCCTGTCTAGGTTTGAACCCAAGGCTCTCTGACCCCAGGACTTATGTTTTTTTAGTCACTACTACTTCAAATGCATGTTATATATATGATACTTACACAGTGCTCAGCAAAACAATACCATGGTAGGTGCAAATGTAAAATGGCAACAGGAAGTGTGGCAAAATGATTAAGCACTCAAGCTTAGAAGTCCAACATATGTGGTTTCAAATTCTGCCTCTGTCACTTAATAGTGAACTTGAGCAAGTTAACTAACCTCGCAGAGTCAGATTCCTCTTCTGTAAATGGCAATAACACCTACTTTGCAGAACTGCGTGACAGAAAAAGTAATATAATGTACAAAAAGAGTTTCTGAGCATACTTAGCACATACCTACCATTCAATACATGGAAATCATATTTATTGTTGTTGTTAATAAATGTGTTTCAATTTTACTTGGAAAGATATAGGCTGAAGAATAAGGGAAAATTATTTTCAGCAAGGATGTTGTAAGTTAGAGATTTCTCAGAATAAAATGCAGGACAGTTTATTCCTGATGGCTTAATTATAGCCCTACCTAAAAATGCTTTCTAGTTCCACAATTCTTTGTTTTCTTAGCTAAATAAAGAGGGTAATCATAATACTGACCTACTTCATAGATGTCATAAGCAATGCCAAACTCAAGTGTTTAAAATAGTTTGGAAAATGCAATGTAACATAAACATTCTAATAATTATCCTTTCCTCTGAGATCCAATCCCAAACTACTTTCGTAAAGCACCAACTGAACAGTCTATCTCTATTAGGCACTTGTCAATCCAGTCCCGTGAAAATGCCCCCAAATGGTGTGAGAATACATTTTGGGGAGTTTCCATGGCAACCCATAGACCACTTTAGAATGCCTTAAGTTCTCAAGACTCAGCTCTGTTGCAGTCATGATAATCCATCACAATATTGGGCCCGCTTGAAGTTTAGTTCAAACCAATTTTCATTTTTATTGAGAACATCATACTTTCTATAATAATCTTTTCTTATAGTGTGCCTTTCACCTTATATGAAAACACCAATCACCTGCTCCATCTCATAATTATCTTACCATTTACACCTAAGCATATCTCATATGTAAATATCTCTTAAACATCTCTTTTCTTGAAATATTTGCTAGAAGACACCTACCAGACCAATATTTTAGAATACTGTTAAGTTTCTCTGTATTTTTGATGCAAGACCAAATGAAAATCTGGCTTAGTATTCTAACATTTGCAAGAAACACTGGATGATTGTTTGAGGAGAACTGCATAATATTTTCTTGGAACTCGCTTTTCAGTGAAATTGATTGATAATTTCAACTCAGACATCTAGTCTTATAGAGAAAAGTTCTAGGACAATAAAATACTTAACATATTAACAATGCACTTTCTTAGCTGAGAAGAAGGTGCAATTAAGTTGTTCTGATTAATCACATGACAAATAGGAAGACTCCACACCGCAATGAGTGCTGGCAGTCTGAGTCCTCAAATAAAAAGGAACAATTACTTTCAAACCACTATTTAACTTCCAGGAAAATCTTTCCATTATTCAGTGAATTACGCCTTTAGAACACATCTCAGTTGCACATCTCAGCCCACATTGGATAAATACTAAAGCCTTTGTGGGCAGCTTCAAGTGTATTGGCTTGTAGTTTGTGTATCAACTTCAGACTCCTTGCCCCCTGGAAAATCCATTGGAAAGAATTGAAGGATCTTTTTTCTCTTCCTCTGACCCCTCTTTAGAGACCCACAATATTTGAGAACTGTGAGAATTTTTGTGATATTTATATAACTGGGTGGAAAAAAGTACTTGCTAGAATTCCAGAAAAAATGCTTTTCCAAGGCAGTTGAGGCAAGAAAATAGACAATATTTTGACATGACTTGGGGCCTTTTGGTTGCAGCTCCAGTGTTAAGTAGAAAAGAAAAAAATGGTGTAGGTGGGAGAATTGAAGGAAAAGCTTTAGAAAGAAAATAGGCAGTTGCTTGGGAGTGCAATATTTGAATCAGTTGGAACTGATTCATCTATTGGGCTAGAACTGCTGCTTGGTCCAGTCTAGGTCTGAAGGCCCTTCTACCAGGGACTCCAAGGCACCTTGATTGACACTTTTCCCAAAATGGCATGCAGTAGGTGTGAGACAGAAAATTTAGGCCCTATTAACAAAAGAAAGGGATTGAGAATAAGCCAAAACAGGTCTGAAGGATTCTACAAGTAATCTGTGGGTTCTCTACAGGATACAGGGCATCACATGGTAGTAACACAGGTTTTGAAAGGGTAGCAAATGACAGCTAGAAGAAAGTCTGAGAAGCAGAAGCAAACAGGGTGTTTAGGCATGTGGCATCAAAACGCTGTGTGGTGTCCAAAGAGATCCTTTCCTGCAATCCCACAGATCTTCAAGGAAACTCCAAATATCATGATAAAACTAGTGGGTCTGCCTTTCTTGTGCAAGTTAGAGGGCACAGCTCAGTGAGGATTTGGTTCAGAGAGCAGAATGTAAACATCCAAGGAAGATTTGGGGAGGAAACCCAAAGGATCCCTGGAGAAACACAGTGAGGCTGTACCAAGACTATAACAAGCATGATGATAGGCAGTGAGATTGGTTACAAATGTCTTTCAGTGACAATGAGCCTTTATTTTGAGAGAGGTTTCTATGGCTCTTTGTTCTTATTTTTGTCATTGTTTGCAGGTGGGAAAAGATCCAGGGCCATCCGAGCGGGTGCAAATCTGGAACCAACTGTCCAGGTACTCAGAGCCTGAAAACAATGTTCAAACAGGAACAGTAATGTTTAAATTAACACCAAGGATACCCTTGAAAGAAACATATGGGCAATTTGACTTTAGAGATAAGGAAAGAAAGGAATTCTCTTAAGTTTTGTTTGATAGGAGGATATAAGTTTTGAATGGATGTTATATGTATAAAACTGTATCTTTGTAAGCGTTGAGTTGATGGGGATTTTTCTACCTGCCCTCTGTCCAACCATCACCATCATGACCCACTCATCCCCAGTTATGAGAACCTAGTAACTGCCCTGAGTCATTCTACTCTACACAAAATTCAATTCATCTCCATTGTATTCACATGGAATATATAAATTCTCTTTCATTCAGTGCCTGGGACACTGGACAAAGTATCTGTCATAGGGATTATCTGCTTATCCAACGTTCATGAAATACATTACTGATATGGGTTGCTGAGGGAACCTACTGGCTCTCGATTTCTGGAAATCATAGGTAGACAGCTTTTCACTCTGTCAGGTTTCAGATGCTAGGACCCAACCTTTTGGACTGAAGATACCTTCGCTATTACTTTTATTATACCAATCATCCTGCTAAGAATATGTTAAGGCACATCACTTTAAAGTTAATTAAGCTAAATTTGGGTATTTTGTTGTTGTTGTTGTTGTTGTTGTTTTTAAGTAGGCTCCATGCCCAATGTGGAGCTTGAACTCATGACCCTTCAGATCAAGGGTCACAAGCTCAGGGGCACCTGGATGACTCAGTCGGTTGAACATCTGTCTCAGATCATGGTCTTGAGGCTGTTGAGTCAGTGCAGAGCCTGCTTTGGATCCTTTGTCTCCCTCTCTTTCTCTGCCCCTCACCCCTGCTGGTGCACTATCTCTCGCTCTCTCAGAAATAAATAAACCTTAAAAAAAAAAAAAAAGAGTCACATGCTCTACTGACTGACCTAGCCAGGTGCCCCAAGTTTGGGTATTTTAAAAGACCCTTTATGATTCCCTGAATTAAGTGTAGGATGTCTCCAAAATACATTAAAATTCCTGATTTAGGGGCATTCATTTGAATGAACCAAAAAATTACTCCAGGCTCTTTTTGTTCTCTTAGCAAAGCACCACCATGTGCTTTCATAGCCTCTATTTGATTAGAGGTGTACTAGTCTTGGCATTTAGAAAACAAAAGTTGAATATTTATTTTGGCTATATGGAATGAAGAAAAAACATTCTATTTGGTCACAGGACCATGACAAGATCTTTTGAAACTTATCTTAAGCACTACTTTTAGTGGCCTGATACGCTAGTTCCCATTCAATCATGAATCATCTGCCAGTATTTAGCTAGAGACAAGTTTTTTCAGAGCTAAGAACCATTGAGTGGTGTCTGATTATAACAAATTCTTCTCTTTGTTTAAGAAATTATTTGAAAGCTTGTTAACCATATCTTCATATAAAACCTTCAGTTCTATAGTTGTTTCATATTTTCAAAATATAAAAGTTGTTTCATATTTTCAAAAGCACTGAAACTTGCTGGATACTAATCTTTCTAGATCTGTGCTAATAATAAAACATAAACCATCTCTGTATTGAAACTGTGGCCTACCCAGGAAGACAATACTATTCTCTGATGAGTTTTTGAAAGCCCATGTGAATTGTTCATAAAGGTAGCAAGGAATGTTCATCTCTTCTTACTGAAGATCTATTTCACTTAGAGTTACCTCCACTCATACTAGACTGATTCTTAGTCTAACTAGGACATGGTCCAGAGTTGGACCAATTTATGTGCTGTCTCAAACAGACTAATAATTTGGCATGCCTTCAAATCTATATTTCTTAAATATTATTTTAATATTTATGTAAAGCTGAGGGGATAGAAAAGAAGGGGTTAGGGGCAGCCTGGATCCTTCCTCTGTTTCTGTAGGCAATTCAACTCCAGCCTAAACTTGTACCTCCATCCCCCACTAAGCATAGGGACCCCCATCTAGGTATTAAAGTCAGTTTTTTACCATCTGCTATCACTCAAGCATACTTCCTGGTATAGCCTTGATGTTAGAAAAGTAGAACTCAATGTGATAACAAAGAGAAAACCGTTATTCTTTTCTTCATTGTTCCTTAAATCCCTCCTGTAGACTAATTCCTTCCTTGCCAATGGATGAAATGTTAGCTTTACGTGCACTTGTAGATAATGTTTTAAAAGTCCTCTAGGAGCTTCTAGACAAAGCACAATATCAGTAATTAAAACATCCTTCCAGTATAGTACTCAAAATTGCAAACTGCAATCAGATTGAAACCTTCTTTCTTCCTCTGTATTGGGCTACTTTCAGCTGAAAGCTGTCTCCCCTATCTACAATTGACACAGTCCAAGACATCCAGTGGATGTCTGAAATTGGACATGGTACCCAACCCTATATATACTATGTTTTTTTAACATGCATTCATACCTATGATAAATTTTCCCTTATAAATTAGTCATGGTAAGAGATTAACAACAGTAACTAATAATAAAATAGAATAATTATAACAATATACTACAATCATGCCCCGTCCAGCAGGTCGGTCAATGCAGGTTCCTGAGGGAGGGATTGAGAATGGGGTAGGGCAGGGAGCACAGAGAATGGAGGCAAGACAAAGTCTCTGATCAAGCCTCCTTTACTGAGAGAACACAAACATCTTATAAAGGGTTCAAGGCGGGAAGCAAGGCACCTGACCTAGGTCGGTTGCTAGGAAACAGGGTCAAGTGATTAAGGGGAAATGGAACTGCAATCTCAGCACAGCGCCTGAGGGGCCGAAACACAGCCCTGCCTGCAGGCGGCGGATCTTTGTTCTTCTGGCAGCTCCCCAAATTTCTGTAATGTGGTCTCTCTCAAAATATCTTATTGCCTTGTATTCATCTTTGTTCTTGTGATGATGTTAGATGATAAAATGCCTATGTGATGAGATGAAGTACGGCAAATGACATAGGCATTGTGACATAGTGTTATGCTACTATTGACCTCTGATCATATGTCAGATGGAGGGTCATCTGCTTCCGAACTGCAGTTAACTGCAGATAACTGAAACCATGGAAAGCAAAACCATGGATAGTGAAACTGGCTAAGTAGGGACTGCTCAATGGTGAAATGGATGCACAGTCAGGCTCTTCTTAGCCTCTTCATTATTCTCTGCCTTGTACTTAGTGTAGAACACTCCATTTTTATTAAACTGACTCAGCCTTCTGCCCTAGTTGGGGTTACAAAGAAAAGCTAGGCAGCAGAAAAGGCCTTCCTGGGTGATGCAGTTAAGGCATACATGCTCTTTGAGCTTGATGTATGTCCAAGGCTCTCTCCCTCTTGGGTGTTTCTGAATGTTTTCCTAAGATTTACCAACTGGGAATATCCAACTGTATTTCATATAATTTGGAGATGTGTCTCTTTGTATAATTCTTGCCCCAGCCTCTGATCATTTGCAAATAGTTGATCCCCACTGTTTGGAATTCCAGTCATCCTTCATCCTGTCTGTTAAGGCATAATCCAAATCAGCCACTTCCTAAAGCAGCCTTCTTTTATCTATCACATCAAGGCAGACTTGGGAGACAGCTTTACTACAGTACACTTATAGCCTTGTTCTCCATGTAGGCCACATAGGCAAGGCTTGACCAGTCTGATTCAAGCCTTGGCTAAATGCCCTGCAATTCTTCCCAGAACAAGGGGAGATAAGCAGCCTTGTGAAGAGCTGCCCAATGAGTTTTTCATCTGCCTTCTTATCTTGTGAGAGACTGCCACAGGATCATTTCTCATCTACCTTCCTAATTTCTGCTGAGCACAGGGCTTTCCACCCACTTCTCCCCTTCCTCCTTCTGATGGAAATGCAGACTCCTGTGTAAGTCCATAAAACTTCTTGGCTATAGTTTGGAGTTGACTTCTCAGCAGTAGACTGGCTACTACCCATGCCACCCTTCACATTAGGTGTCATCTCCACACCTGTCCTGTGGGAGAGGCACATGGCGAGCTGACACCATGGTGACCTTGCTTTTGCCATGTAGTCAGAATCTATCTGAATCCACTTGGGCCTACTGTCACATTGGCTAGCCAAGTCTCTGGGAGTGTAGCAAGCCTACCTAGTAGTTTCCATAGTGACCCTTGTGACTCTTACCCACCTGCTGCTGCTTAGAGACTGTTGAACCGCTTGACAGCAGCAAACCAGCCACAGTCTCTCATCTTTATACTTTTCCAGTCTTTGTTTGCTACAAACTTCAGGAATGTAAGTCACATTTTTAAAGTAGTTTTTCTGGAGCTCTTTTTCCTTGAAACAGATGTAAACATACCCTGCCACTTCAACATTGCCAATGATGAGATAGACATAATACCCCAACAATTTCCTCCCCAAACACCCTCCCTTGCCCAACATCTTCAACCCAGACCTGTTTATATCCTCAAATGTTTGCCTAGGACCTGCAAAATTGGTCAACCTTCTTTGCATGCTGGTTTAGCACTTCATTTTGGAATGTAAGCACAACTCGACACCTATAACCTATTATTGTTATTCTCAGCTTTTGAAGCCTAAGCTTAAATGAAGACAGAAACAATTCTAAGCAAACTCTTTGTCTGATTTAGTATCAACCCTTATATAATGGACTCCAATTATTTCCTCCTGTAAATTCTAAAAGAAATTGTGGTTAAAAATCACATCATGTTTGTCCATTTTGTTGCATTATTAGTGACACTCTATCACTCTTTAGAGATTGCAACTCTTGGTAATGTGTGCTAACTGGCCACGATTTAATCCAGTCCTGGTGCCAACCATGAAGAGGTTAAATTCCAGGAGCTATGTTTTGTTCTAGGCCATCAAACAGGCAGATTTAATTTAGAAACTGCTGCATGTCTAATGTTGACTCCTCAGTTGCCTGCGAAATCAAGAGTTAACTTGTGAGCACATTAATCTCAATCACAAAGTTGTTGAATTTATAACCCTTTTGCTTGCCTTGATTAAATAACTGCAAAATTGCACTGAGCTTTTTAAAAGTTTGAAGCCCTGAGAGTTTTCATCTACCTTCTTTGTTTATGGCTAAATGCAGCTGCAGCCTCGTCTCTGAAGTATGGTTGGCCCTGGAAAAAACTTGTAAAATAGCTTCTTTGATATTAGCATCTCTAGTGCCCCCTTTTGCTGCCTTCTACCCCTCAGGAGCACCTAATCCTCTTACAGTTTCAGGAAGACATAACTGCTCAGGGCTGGGCCCTGGCTCAGAATCGCATTCTCTCCCTTTCCTACTAAAACTCACCTATTCCCCCTCACTTATCCTCACAAGTATTTCCCCTAAGCTAATAATGAAGGTTTTGGCTTTCCTTGCTTAGTTTTCTCTTTTTTCCTACCCAAGTAGGAGATTCTTGCTTCTCCAAATCAATTCTTCTGGGCTTTTATAATTCAGGAAAAGAGAAAGAGGAGTGGGATGGGAGATAAGAAATTAATAAATTTATTGTGAGATGTTAATATCTCATAATAATAATGGTTATTCACTCCCAGTGTATTCAAAGAAATTAGACCATAATGGTAAAAATTTCAGACATTGTAGCAAAGTGGAAGAAGTGCAACCTGAGGCCATGAATCTTCATATTGAGCCAAAGAAACTATATTTGTACCAAACTTATTCTTCTACTTAAAGATCTGACTTTGCTGAAATGCTTTCGCAGAAGACCTTTCTGTAAACCTTTTTATTTGACAAAGCATACACTCGTGTATAATATTAATCTTAAGATAAAACAAAATATCTGGGGTATGTGGGTGGCTCAGTCAGTTAAGTGTCCAACTCCCTCACCTGTACTCTGTCTCTGTCTCTCTCTCTCTCTCTCAAAAATAAATAAAACATTGAAAACACCTAATTATCAGTTGCTGAGCACCTACAAATTAGTAGGCACTATACAAACTTTTTAACACAGATTAGCTAGGGCAGACTGATAGTTGGCTTTTGAGTGTATTCTCTTCTTCTTCAATGGTAATGGATTTTCAGACAAGCACATGGGTTTCCACAGTTGGCCTACCCTATAGGTAGGTAGTTATGTGACTAATTGCTTTTCAAACGAATGTGGGCAGAGTGACATATGCAACTTCTGCATCACTTGAATAAAAATTTCTTATCCTAGTTTATCTCTATCTTGCTCTTTTTCTACTGGATGGAATGCAGATGTGCCCATAAACTAGCTTGGCCATGCATACAGAATAAGAACTCAGGTAATGAAAAAGCACAATGCAAAGTGCCTGGGCTCCTCACTCTCAGTGTGCAGAAATATCTGGTTATTCTGGACCAGCTAGACTTGTAGTAGAGATAGAGGGGGGAAAATTGTCTTGTTTGAACTGCTGTAATTTTTGGTCTCATTCTTAAAGAACCTTAGCCTATATTCTAAGTAATATCTATATATAGTTCTGCTGCCAAGTCACAGCAGAACAGTGTTATTATTTTAAAGTAAGAATATGTCTGTATCATTAACTTTAGCTTATAATAAGGAAATTAAAACCAAGAGATAAAATAAAAGTATATTTAAACATAAGTATAAAAGCATAAGATAATATAAGTAAAGTAGTGACTGAATTAGGATCTAGGTTTATATTTGGCTTTTTAAAGTCAGATACTTTCCTACTCTGCTTTATTGTTTTGAATTCCTAAATTAATTTGTATATATGACAGAAGCCAATGTATTTTTTTAAAAAAAGAAATCAGTAAAAAGTTTTGAAGTATCCTAGGTTTTTTTATACCAATAAGTTTGTGAAACACACATTAATATAAGGAAAGAACTTATACACAAATGTACTTCAGTGTTTTATGTAACATATGTAATGTTGTAGTCCATTGGGCTCTCAATCTTAGAGTGTAGTCATTGTGAAACATGATTCTCAAACTTTTTAGTCTCAAGGTTTACACTAAAAACCTATTGAGGACCCTAGGAATCTTTTGTTTATGTGAGTTATATGTACTCTTATTGATTCTGTTAAAAAATAAAACAGAGACATTTTCAAGGGGTAGGGGATCAGCAAAATGGGTGAAAAGGAGTGGGAGATACAGGCTTCCAGTTATGGAATGAATAAGTCATAGAAATAAAAGGCACATTAGAGGGAATACATGGTCAATAATCTTGAAATACCATTGCATGGTGACAGATGATGGCAACACTTGGGATGAACATAGTGTAATGTACAGAGCAGTTGAATCACTATGTTGGACACTTGAAGATAGTATTATGTCAACTATACTTGAATTTTTAAAAATTATTAAAAAATTAACTTTTTTGTCATTAAGAATCTTCTTTCAACTTTTAAGATACCCCTGAAAAAGATAACCTGTCACCTCACAGCCCAGTATCAATTATCAAGTAATTGAGAGAGAAGAGAGAACTCCTGTGATATTTAAGACAAATGTCAACCACTTATACTTATGGTTGTCCTTGCCTTCCTTTTTGAAGCAAATGTATACCAAATAATAATATAAATAAAAATTATCAAAAATTATTAATTTATTTAAAATAACAATAATAAAGCCATTGCATGGTACCACAAATACACATTTTAATTAAAAATAACTGTATTTGGGGCACCTGGGTGGCTCAGTCAGTTAAGCCTCCAACTTCGGCTCAGGTCAGATCTCACGTTCGTGGGTTCCAGCCCCGCGTCAGGCTCTGTGCTGACAGTTAGCTCAGAGCCTGGAGCCTGCTTCCGGTTCTGTGTCTCCTTCTCTCTCTGACCCTCCTCCTCTCATGCTCTGTCTCTTTCTGTATCAAAAATAAATAAAACATTAAAAAATTTAAAAAAAATAGCTGTATTAAAATACCGTTAAAATTAGAGTAATGGCATTGTTTTACATTTTGCAAATCTCTTTAACATCTGATTTAAGAAGACATCTGGATTCTGCATTCAGTGTTGCAGTGTGTTGCTTTGGTTAAAATATACAGAGAAAACCCAACCTCACACAGATATATTGTTAAAAAAAGAAAGAAATATTTTAATAGCCTTTTCAGATGGTTGTGGATATTCTTTGATACCACACCAAAACTCTACAAGTGGTATCTACTTAAAGTGAGTTGCAACTCACTCTTATAGCATGTGACACTATATCAATAAACTCTTGGTACTCTGTAATATTAAAAGCCACTGGTCTGTCTTGTCTTTTGATGGGATCTTTAGCCCATGCGTCATTTTACAGCATCATGTATTGATCATTTGGAAAGTACCGGTTCACTGAGTTATGCAGATCTTTCAAATGTTGACACATCTCATTATCAAATACAAAAACATCACACACATAATAACATGAACAATCTCATTACAAAAGTCTTTGAATATTGGGTAACTGTCAAGCTTATAATGTAGGTACAAGTTTTCTAGAATGTTAATTTTTATTTGAAAGCTTGGATTTTAGCATTGGCAACATAGAGTATAAATTATTTTCCTTGAAGTGACAGCCTCATTTTGTTCATTTTAAAGATCATGTCTGCCAGATATCCGAGTCTGAATAATGATAGTTTGTCTGTCAGTCTTTCTTTCAAGCAAAAATAGTGTTCTGTGTAAAACTAGTTCGGCTTAAAGTCAGTGACAGAAGTGCTTTTTCTTAAGACAGCATCATACTTTGGTATGTGGCAGGAGCACTTTATATATGTACTTCTTGTATTGTCAAAGAGAATATTAAAATGATACATACCCAAGGATTAAGACTTAATAAAAATAATTTTCACTACTTCATCAAGAGCATTAGTAAGTGAAAATGGCATTTTAATATTTTTAACTTTTTAATGTTTATTTCTTTTTGAGAGAGAGACAGACAGACAGAATGTGAGCAGGGCAGACAGAGGGAGACACAGAATCTGAAGCAAGCTCCAGGCTCCTAGCTGTCAGCACAGAGCCCGACATGGGGCTCAAACCCAGGAACCGCAAGATCACGACCTGAGCCAAAGTCAGACACTTAACTGACTGAGTCATCCAGGCATCCCCATTTTAATTTATTTTTATCATGCAAGTACATGGTTGTGAAGAACAGCGGACTTAGACTAGTGCCACTGCTTTGATTCTTGTTAAGTTGCCAGAAGTTTTACCCACTTTTGCTTTTGTACAAAAGTAGAAATTTCATCATGGCAAAAAAGTCAAATAATGTCTTTTCATTATTACAAAAATAACCATACCTCTCAGAAACCCCTGAAAGACTCTCAGGGACCTTTGGGGATCTGTACAATCTTTGCTGTAAACATACAAAGTGCAGCAACCCATGGAATTTCAAAATGACTAAAATCCCCTATTTGTGGTCTTAGAGCACCAGGAAATAATCATATAATTCACAGCAATGCTTCTAAAAGTCATTTTCCCCTTCTATCCAAAGCTCCCATATAGTAGCTATTCTTAGCCTTTTCTCTCCAACCTTCTTAAAACTCCTTCCCTAATCATTGTCCGAGGTTTTGTTTTGTTTTGTCTTTACCTAGTTAGTCTTGTCCTAAAGCCTCAAAACAACTGCTTCCAAAATGTGAGGGAAAAACAGAAACAGATCATGGGGAAACTACAATCCTCTACTTATTGGAAAGGCAATAGAAGAAAACTTGAGTGTTTATATGTTACTTGTTGTTGCCATATTTTAAATATTTTTGAGAAGCCGATGGTTGTATACTGTGCCAAATATTGATTGTTGTATTCAGCATCACCCTCCCAAACTTTTCCCTATATAGTACGGTCTGGAAATCTGCAAAATGCATTGCTTCAGCTCCCTCACTGCCTCATTTATATTCTTCCAGTAAGAGGCATCCTGCACAAAATTTTGAAGGCAGAAGAGAGGACAGCCATTATTCATCCCCAGCAGTGGCTGGTTTGACAGCAAGCATGAAGTTTACATGATGCTTCTGGGTGAGCTCTTGTGAATTACCTACCTTGGAACTTCAAGCATATGTAAACACCAGTCACTAACTCTGATCCCTGGGTTTCCAAATTTCCTCAAAGCCAGCAATATGTTTCTTACCCCTTAATTACCCCAGTTCTCCCAACAGCTTTGTAAGTTTGTAATTCCCTTTGTATTTAATCATCCCATCCTCTATAAACTGGAGAGGTAAGTGCTTTCCTGGCAAAACTCTGACTGATAACAATGTTTGGTTCCAGAAGTGGTTCCAGGATACAGAAACTCAAAGACAGGAATCTGGGATCAGTTATCTGACTTCCTTAGATTGGAAAGCAGTTAAGACTTAATAGACAATGAAAAACGGGATACTGGCAGTCCACAGAAAGTAGTAGCAAAATAATTATCTATAGTTTTCTGGAATTAAGTGCTTACTGTAGAAAAGCTTTTGAGAGACTACTAATTATTACAATAGGATTTCGAGAGGAAAAAAAGGGATCGTTAGGACTGTAGTATGGGCTGACTGCTTCTAAATAAAAGGTTAAGATTTCAAATTCTTAGTTCAAGGCATAGTCAGAGAACCAAGAGCTTCTAAGACAGCCCTAAAAATATCTCTCATAGCCATATGGCTAATGTATAAAGTTCTTTTTTCATGTGGGTGGCATAACTATAACCCAAATGGAATTTACAAAGTTGCCAGGTCTCTTATGTAAAAGTTAGGGCATTGATTAGGAAAAAGCAAAAATCGGAATGAGGACATTTGGGTGGATTCCAATGCCTCTGAGAATCATGAGCATCTAAATCCCACTGAGGTGCTTTCTCTTCCCTGTTTGAGGACATTAGCTTTTCCTAGCTTGAAGATCCCAATACAAGGATACAGATTCTCTCTGTGGTCCACCTCCAGCACTTATTTGCCCCAGACTTATAACTAGAGTCAGAGCTCAACTAACCCTGAGAGGATATCAGAAACCTGGAAAACATTATTGGAAAGTAATCTAATTGTTTTAGATAAGAGAGGAAGAAACATAATTTGGGTAATAAACAAACTTGTTAATATGGGTATAGTTACCATAGATTCTAGATTCAATGTTGAGTTTGAGTGGCTTGAACAACCCTATAGAGTTTGCTTGATTGGTTGACTAAAATCAGGACCCAACAGTAGCTTTCATTAAGTGAAATTGATATAGTAATGTTATAGACTCTTGGTCTAAAGTTCTTTCTTGTCTTAGCAAGAAATCAGGATGCAGGATTAAAATAGGAGAGATGGCTAATGTCCAGGAAAAGACAGAGCCTGGAATAAGGGTTCTTGTCCTATATTTATTAAGGTCAGAAGACTTACAAACACGAGGGGCATGCAAAAGAGACAATGAATCGGTGAACATCAACTTTGGGCATGAGGGAAAGGGGGTTTTGAAGATATACAGTGTTTGGAGTTTGGGTCAATATAAAACAAAATCCCGGTGCTGGGCAGATGGGCAGATGGTTGTTAAGGGCAGACAGGAGGCACCGTGTCTGTTTATCTTAGCTAGCCTAGGGGATGAGACAGATAGGGCAAATAACCTTAAGGTAACAAGGCACGTTTTCTTTTGTTAATCATCTCCACTCTGGACAGCTTCACCCGCAGCGCAGTGCAGCAGTCCATAGCTCTATTGACCTGTTTACCTAAATTCCTTCCTGTGAAAGCAGCTTTCTGCTGTAGTACTAAACTGGGGGGTGCTTTGCCCTAAATGCCTAATCTTGCTTCCTCTTGTACCATTGTATTGGGTGCCTTTGCACTTCTCTCCATTCTGGAGTCTTTGCCCCTCCCACTCTATTCTGGGGGCTCTGTATCCCCCTCTCTTTTCTGAGGTGCCTTTGCACCTACCTATTCTTGGTGCCTTTGTACCTCCCTATTCTGGGGTGCTAATGTTGTTTACCCAAACTCACGTGAGAGCATCTTCTTTATGTCTTGTTAGCTCATTAGTATAAGCCTGGGGAGTTCTTAAGCTTATTCTCCAAATAGTAAGAAGAAATTCAAAGGATTAGATAGAAATTCAAAGGAAAGATAAAATTGTTGGCATGGATCAATCATACGCTACTGGATCATCCATCATTTACCATGTCCCAAAGGAGAACCGAGAGGACACTCCCATCATGAAGGCATTGAAGAATATAATGGTGAGGAGAACACTAGCATCCTTGAAAATCTCAGTGTTATTTGTCCCTTTTCAGATTAGGGATCGCAGTATAATATATAGCACTATTCAGAAGGGCTACCAGGAGTTGCAGAGGACTACGGACAGCAATTAGCCACCATGCAGACAAGATTATTATACTGGACAACAGGCCAGAGACCTAATCTGAGTAGTTTTATCTACAGAGATCTTTGGCAGTGACTTTTCATAGTGTCTCTGAGACTGGAATGGATTGTCAATTTAGAAAGTCTTACTTCATTTATGGAATTAAAAAAAATTAAATTTACAGGACAGATATCTGAACTAGTCACAGTAGAGAGTCATGGACTCACTAATTCTCAGGCCTGAGCTAGTTAACAGAGCGCCCTACAAGAAGGGGAGACTGGCACCTTTTGAGGAAGACCCAATGAGACTACAACAAGAATGTACTATAAAATTTCCATCTAATTTTTTCCAGAAGGAAATGTTCCATTCATCAGGATGATTGTATACTCTAGGGGAGGGAAAATACCCAGACAGTTCCAGATTTTTAGACATTGGATCTGAAATTAATTTCCAAATTTTAGGATTCACCAATGAGAATGGGAACTTAGGGGTGTCAAATAATAGATGGAGTTTTGGCTTAAGTGCATCTCTCACAGCGCCCAGAGGGTCTCTAAACCTAGCTTTGTGTTTTTTCCCCAGTTTCCAAAAGCGTATTTGGCAACTGATTAATCTTCACTTCCTGATCCTTGAAGTGAGGGCTTTTTATGATAGGAAAGGCCAAATGGAAGCCCCTGGAACTGTCCCTTTCTACCAAAGTAGTGAACTAGTAATAATTTTACAATCCTGGGAGACTTTCAGAGATAAATATTACCACCAAAAGCTCAACAGATACATGGGTGGCTATTCCTATCACATTTATATAAACCTCCTCTCTTTGTCTTGTGCAGAAGAAAGATGAATTTTGGAGAAAAACAGCGGATTATCATAAAGTTAATCGGGTTGTGACACCAGTTATAACTACTGCCTCAAATGTGCTCTTTTTTTCTGTAGCAAATTAGTTCATCCTCTGGCATCAGGTATGCCAATATTGATCTGGCAAATGCTTTCTTCTTTATATCGTTTCATAAAGAACACTTGTTGCAAATGAAAATGCTATGTTAAGTCTCTAATAAATCTAGATAAGATAATAACAATGCAACCCTTGGGATTTTAAAACAAAACCACAATCTCTTCCACAGATAATTCTCCTTTTGAGAAATAACTCTTCGAATAAAACTGGACCCAAGTAGAAACAGAATCAGTGGACATGGTCCATCAACCAACCATATAACCTGAGCTGCCCACCATGAACTGGAAGTTGTAAAATTCACTGAGTTACAGACTTGGGCATGGGCAGCAGCACTTCATAATCAAATGGAAGTTTTATAAATAAGATTACGTTCAAGCAAGCCTTGAAAACAGATGAGCTATGTGAGCAGTTGGCTCTGATTCCCAAAGCACCTAGTCCTCTGCGTTGTCATCTCTTCTTTGACCCATACCTCAGTCCTTGGGTGAATTTTTGATGACCAGTTGACTGATAAAGACACACCTTGGGCCTGATTTTGAGATGATTCTGCATTGTATACTGGCGTCACCAAAAAATGGAGTGGTATTTCAGCTTTATTCAGGGATGACCTGAAAAATATAATGAAAAGGGTCTATGATGATTATAGGATGGAGCTACCAAAAGGATAAGAAAGAGATGCCCACATTAACCTCCCTGAAGTCCACATAAAAATTATAATTTATATCATTATAATAATTTATATTTTATAAATTTATAATTTATGTATCAGAGCTTACAATTGCAGTATTGTCACCCACCCGCCTCTCCCCTCTCCCTGGCTGCTCAGTCTGGCTACCATTTATTTCATTAATATTCACTAAATGCTGTCCCATCTGCAAGACTTTGTTTATGATGGTGCTTCTCTATGAGTGAGCTTTTCCACCCTACTCACAATGCCATCATCTGAATGAAGCCTTTTTGTATTTCCCTCTCATTATCACTCTCCCTCGCTCCCATAACCACGCACAATTTCTTCTATCTCTCCCATCTTGTATTTTACACCGATATCCCCTAAACCAAGGTCCCTAAATTCAAGTGCTTAAAGAAGCAAAGCAGGTGGCTTAAATGAATGACAAAGGCCTACTAGTTGCACATTAAATGCATTGGGTTATATTTACCTCTTTAAAAGAAATACACTCCCTTCCATTTTTCTTAAAACATAGTCTCTGAGGCCTTTCATTTTCCACTTTTGATATAAACATAGGTATAAAAATATTTCTTTAGTATTTTTCAAACTCATTGATAAGAGGCCACTAAGACTCAACCTCTACATGAGGAAGAAAGAGGGACTGGTAAGGACTGCAGCAGCAAATGGAAAACTGACACCTGTCAAATGAGGGGGCTGTTGGTGAGTGTGCAGGAATTGTGGGACTAATGGTAGCAGATCTTATGGTTTTTCAGTAGAAACTGGAAAGTTAGATTTTTATGTGAAACCTCAATGTCAAGTTTAGTCTCAAATTTGCTAAAGCACTCTGTCAATCAAAAACAGAAGGAACCTACAGGCAGGAATGGACCTTCAGGCACCAATTTGCAATTTATACCTCACAGTTCCCATGAGTTCCTGGAGGGCACAGCCTGAGTCTTATTCACTGTGTATATACAGATCCCAGGACAATGACTGACCCACAACACTTTCTCATTAAATGTTAGTTACCTTTATTTAGATTTTAAAAAGCTAATAAAAGTGTATATTGCCTGATTCTACAGGTAGAGAATATTAAAGAGAAGATCTTTTTCTTACTCCTTCTATGTATACCCCACATAGCAGATGCTCAAACATGTTTGAGTTGATAAAGAGAAATACTTCAAGTGTTCATTAACAGCTTAGTTTGATTTTGCTCATTAAATGAGTTTCAAAATATCCCCTAAGGCATAAGGGCAGAGAACATAAGACAGATCATTCTGATAAGTAGAATTAGGTCAAGAGATATAATCAATGCTGCCCTCAGCAGGTGTAATGTAGCATCTCAGTGGTCTCTTCACAAGAGTGGGGAAATGGAGAGAACCTTGAGACTTTGGGGGATTTGGTGACACAATATATGCAACTGACTTGAGATCTGTGACCTGAGTGACAATGAGGCACAATGCTCTGCTTCTGTAATAACCAAGCAGCTCTGTGGCTGTCACTCCTGGATGTGAGTTCTCAGGAAGTCTGCTCAGTTATGGTGATCACTTTAAACATCACTTTAAATGTCCATTCTGAGCAGACCATAATATATGAAAAAAGTTTTCAATAAAAGGGAAAATGGGCTTTTTGAATTTTGTAAGTTGAAAAAAATTGCCCAGAGTTATAAATGCTTTCAAAGATTAATAACTCAAAACTGGTTGTTTTTTAAAAATATTAGCAAGCAGTGCATTTATAAGGGAAGCAAAATAAATAATAACTGCATATCTATTCATATATACTACTATATATAACATCACTTTAAAAGATAAAGACAAGAACTATTTTATATAATCTAAAAATTGACTAATTTGCAGAATAAATACTGAGTTACATCCAATTAATTAAAAACAGATCAATTGTGAATATTTCCTGTTAAACTATCTTGCCATACAACAAGTGATGTATTTGCCTTGTCTGAAACATAATGAAAACATTTTTGGCAAATGTTTGCCATATATTAAATAATGCATTTTAAATGTACAATAATGACAATATTTTATTATACACATATAAAGCTCATGTGAATTTGAACTGCATTTAGAATATGAATAAGTGAACAAGCAAAACTTTACTTCCAAAATGCTTTTAGATAGGGCTTTAGATTTAATTTATTTGAGATAACCAGTCCCCTATACTTCCCAACCCACTGTCCTCATATTATAGTGAATAAAGAAGAAAATATTCAGTTGTATACAGAACTAGGTAATAGTCCCTAGTATATGAACTTAGATAAAAATATTTAACATCCATAATCATTTAAAAAATATGTAAATCAAACCATCATGCTATATGCCTTAAACTTACACAGTGATATATATCAATCACTTCTCAATACATCTGGAAAATATTTTTTTAATGTAATATCCTACAATAGTAATGCTCTTATAAATCAGATCACATATTTTATAAAAATTCATCCATTCAATAATATATGTTATTGCCAACTATGTGTTTGACACCATAGGCACAGGCAATATATCAATGAACAAACAAAAAGGTCAGCCCATGTGGAGCTTAAATTCTAAATCATTGTAATGCTAATATAACCATTTTGCATGTTTTCCATATTACATATTCTGAACTAATAATAATAATATCTTACAATACAAATAAAATATAGTGTTTAACTTTTCAAAATACTTTTACAACCCATTCTGGACTTGCAGCATAGGCAAGTGTCAAGCCCTTGATGTTTAAGATAGTTGTTGATATTTTGCTTTGCTTCTTCTTATTTCATTTTGTTTGTTATCGCAGCGTAACCTAGTGTATCCTGATTGAAAACATGGGTTAAGGCTGCTCTCAGTTTTCTGGTTATATCATTTCTTTCTCTGCAGCTGTGTTGAGCAGCTCAAGAATAGACCCAGACAGCAGATACTGAATTTATCTGAGGTTAGGATTTTGCCAGGTGGTTGCAACAAAAATACTTAGGATTTTCTCAAGAGAGTGATTGAAACTGTGGACCATGAAATCTAAAGATTGATTGGGAGGGAAGTCAAGCAGGAAAAGGCCTGTGAGTAAAGAGAAAGTAGATAGGTCAAGGGACTGACTGTTTTGATAAATTGGACGATCAATTATAAAGAAAGTAAATAAATAGTGAATCTCAAAAAATAAGGAGTTGTCATTGAAGCACAGGATGGTTTAATTAGAAATTTTTGAAGTGGCAAAACTTCAGGTCATAACAAGTTACAAGATGTGAAAGTGGAACTGAGTAACTCAGCTGGAGAGAAGGAGATGTTTGTGCAAACACAAGTCCTGGACCAGAGAGGCTGTGTGCTGGGCAGGGTAGCAACATGCACATTTAAATTCTGCAAAATGGTGACAGGAATTGGGGTTGAGGGAGAGGTGGATTAGCTAGTTGCTAAAGTCACCCATTAATGAATGAGGGGAAACTATAGATGGGGACTCTGTCTAGTTGAAAGAAGCTTCATGGAGGTAAGAGTTTTCATTTGTAAGAGACTACAGGCAGAAGTAACAGGCTGAGGACTCTCCTTCCCAATCCTGAGCTACACAAAGTGTGGGAGAGACAAAGCAGCCTCCATTCAAGAGGTTGCAAGACAAGTGGATGAGGCGATTATAAGCCAAAAATCTGTGTAGGTAAAAAGAATGAGGAAAGCTGCCTGAAGAAGTTGAGGATGTGGGGAAAATTCAAGGCCATGGACAAGGAATTTGAGTAAAGGGCTCAAAAAGAAAGTTTGGAAGAATGGGAGAATGGGAGAATGGGAGTTTGGATCAGGAAGAACAAAGCATTCTAAGAACAAAGGTGTTCTTACTGATGTCTTTTGGTAGTGACTAAGGAGAAAAGGCATTTGAGGCTGGAAGGAATTAAGTGATTATAATAGTGTGATTAATAATAAGAAATATGTTTTTTGGTTTTTGGTTTTTTTTTTGGTTTTTGTCCTTATTTCTGGTAGAGTTCCTAAAACTCTTGGAATTTCCTAAGTGATAAGTGTGATAAAGGCATCTTTTGTTATGCTAATAAGGTGACTTTTTTAAAGCCCCTAAAGGTGGGGCTAGTTGTCTGGAGGACCAACCCTGTGATTAGAGGGTGGAACTTTCAGTCTTATATCAACCTCAGGAGGAGGGAAGAAGGGCTGGAGGGGAGAGGGACTGGAAGTTGAATCAATTGCCAATGGTCAGTGATTTAATCAGCCATGCCTATGTGATGAATGCTCCATAAAAACCCAAAAGGACTGAGTTCAGAGAATTTCCAGGTTGGTGAGCACATGGAGGTGCTGGGAGAATTAGGCGTACCCCCTCCCACATACCTTGCCCTATGCATCTCTTCCATCTGGATGCTCATCTGTATCCTTTATCATATCCTTTAATAGACTGGTAAATGTGTTTCCATCAGCTCTAGAAGCTGCGTTAGGAAATTAATTAAACCTGAGGAGGGCATCCAGGAACTCTCTGATTTATAGTCAGATGATCAGAAGTATAGGTAACTACCTTGAGCTTAGGACTGGTGTCTGAAGGTGGGGGGCAAGGGAGTCTTATAGGACTGAATATTCAACCTATGGAATCTGAAGCTATTTCTGACTTGATAATGTCATAATTGTGTTGAATTCTCAAACACTCTGCTGATATCTGAAGATTGTTAGGTGCTGTATGGGCAGCACCCCCCTTCTCCACACACACCCATGTTGGAACTTGGTCCAGGAGCCCAAAAATAGTGGCTCTCAGGGCTATGAAGAGGTAGGAGCCAGCCAAGACAGTTGTCCCCAGTGTCTCTCATGCTCATTTATAGGCTGGCAGACAGGACCAGCAGCTGTGCTTTGGAAATACATACTCCTTTTTTTTTTTTTGGCATGGACCTTATATGGGTTTAAAGCCTCTACCTGTTGAGAGATGGTTCCAGGAAACAGATCTTTGCTATAGCCAATATCATGGAAAATACTTTAAAAAGTGTTGAAATTGTGTTTCACTGGTTTGTCACGGATCTGAGTCAATAACTCATGTCAGCTGAGTTCCTTGCAGTTCCTTTACTCTGAATATCCAGTCTTCTAGAAGAGCAATGGCAGGCCATTGTCACATAGCAAATGCTTACTGAGAACCTGTCAGTCTCCAAGCCCTGTACATCATATCTCATTCTCCTAACAAGTCAATGTGATGTACGTACTATCATTATCTTCATTATACATATATATGGAAACTAAGGTTAAAGAGGTTAAGGATCCATGATCACAAAGCCACAATATGGCAGATCTGAGATTTGAACTTGGACCCTTTCCCTCCAGAGGCCTCACCCTTAGCCAATACAATATGCTTTATCATTCACTGTCACATATATTATGGCTTACTATCCCCCTTTTTTATTTAACAGAATCAGGTAAAAAATAGTGTCCTCCCCTTCCCCCCGCCTCCTAAATATAAACATACAGTCTCAGATGCCAGCATCTTTTCTGCTCAGGTATCTGTCTTTAGTGGATATGCAAACACCTGTATACAGACTGGCTCTTTCTAACCATCCTTGGGTATCAGTTTCTGGAGCTAGCCACCTATGAAATGAATCAAGAAAGGAGAAGGAGAAAAATACAAGTGTAATAAACTGGGTTTCTAAATTTTATTTGATTTCTAAAACAACCATTATTATTCGAGAATGACACCTGTCTCCTCTTTCATTGTAGGAAGGTAACGGAGTGGCGTTAGGGCTGACTCGCATATGTGGAATTCTAAGGTAGTCATCCCAGTCTTCTGTAATATAGAGAGAACATACAATGTGCCTGCTGTTTCCTACAGGCTCTTCGGAGATGCAGCACATCTGCTGAGCAGGAGAAAAAGCCTCTGGTTATAGACTTGGCCTGCTCCTTGGCACAGGATGGCATTTATTCAGCAAACATTTTGTGACTTCCTCTTGTGTGCCAGGCATGTGCTAGGTGTCCTTTAGGAAATCATCATCATCTGGGAGATGAAGTAAATGAACAGAAACCAGGAATACCAGGTGATCATTTCTGCATGGGAACCCATGTAGGGTGCTAGGGAAACCCAGAGGAGGGACTTGGGTACCCCTTGAAGACTTCTTCCAAGAAATGTCATGAACTGAAATGACAACAGGGCACCCATTTGCCTTGAGGAAAGCAGAATAGCAATACCATTGGGGGATTTATTAGTTTTTATTCTTTGGGATAGACAGGGTCACATTTTGAACATGAATAAATGTTTGCATGCAGACCTAAGTACCTCTAAAACACACTAGAGCAAAATTGGCAAGGCAGGTTTCTAAATCTATTCCCCTGGTCTCATCAAAATTAATAAAGTTCCCCTCTTTTGTTGCCCTGCCACTCTAAAGCAGTGCAGAATCACCTCTGAATTGTTTTAATGATGTGCTGTTTTGTTCCTGTGAGTACTTCATACTTTAGGTGCCAATTTACCTTTTTCTTCCATAAAGAAGAGTCAGGAAAAAGAACAAGAGGAATGGTTGAACAATTGAAAATCCAGCATATTGAAAAGGTCATGGAACCTTAGCACACTGTTTTAATTTCTAAATGTTTTAGGCATTGTAAGTCCTTTTTGACACTCCATTCTACTGACAAATACTAAACAGAGGGTGGGAAAGGGCACAAGTGATTTCATCTGCTTGTAAAACATGATGATAAGAATAGGGAACAGTGCACAGTTAATCCATGCGTTCTGTAACATTTCATTTGGAGGCTTGTTTTGGACATGTCTTCCTGTGGGGAAGGTTACTGTTCTGACCTAGTGGTGTTTACCACAGTGACGTGATGGAAACTAGGCGTCTTTCTAAGCTAACATTTTAACCTTCTCTTCTTGTTATATATTCTACTTGTTCTCATCCATCATGTATTTAGTGACTGATTTACTCTTGGGAAACTTTCAACTAGAACATTTACCCAGAGTTTTCACTTTACAAAATGCTGGTGGCCCACACTGTTATCTTATCCAACTTCCTTCTCTCCCTGGCTCTCTCCCACTATAGAGGCTGAAAAGCCAAATGCATGTCTAGCCTCCCTTGCAATAGACGAAGCCCTGTCACCCAGTTCTAGAAACTATAAGATATAGAGACATATATATATATATATATATAAGATATATATACCCGGTTCAATAGACTTGAAAGAGTACTGAGAAGAAGGGAGAGGACAAAGTTCATGCATACTTCTTTCTGTCTGGAACTTTGGAATGATATCTAGAGATCCAGCTGCCATGTTGTGATAATGAAGCAATTAGTCGACTTGCTAAGGAATCTAGCACAGAAAGATAAAAGGTTCTTGACACATTGATGTCACAGAGCTGCTACACCTGCCTGCCTGGCTGCTGATATATCTTATGACGAGAGAAAGAAATGAACTCCTATTTTTATTTTTTGTTACTTATAAATGAAAATACAGTGTTCCTAATTGATGAAGTGCTTTTATAAACAATAGCTCATTTGAGCTTCATGACAAACCTGTCGTAGATTTTCATTATTCCTATTTTACTGATGTAGCAAGGGAATTATATAGAGTGTCATTTAAGAACACACACCTAGAAAAAGGTGGTCCAGGACTTAAGTCCTGGAAATCTCAAACTCTCTGTGCTTTTTCCAACATTCTCATGTGCCTATCTGGAATAAGATGTTGAACTTACATGGGAAAGGAATGAACCATTAAGAGTTATTTGACGCATGTACTGAGTGACTTCAGGTTCTTCTCTCCCACTTCATTGACCAAAGTATTAGGCAGTGCACCAAGATTCTGCTTTCTCTATTTGAGTATTATATTTGCATAATATTTTTCGTGCAAAGTTAGACAATTTGGAGTTAATTTAGAGCTGGGAATATGATAAATGTCTCCAAATGCAGGAAACACCCAGAACCTTTCTCAAAAGCAGAAAGATGGACGGTATTATGAATATGCCTCTTGGAACTGAAGGTAGGGTTTTTTTTCTTTTTAACTTACAGCAAAATGAGCAATCAAACTTTCTATAGTGCACACTGTTGGTGGCTCATCCATGATCCTTTACCTTTCTCTTTGGTGGCAGATCATGGTGTTTGAGTGTCCATCCTTTTTCGAAGTGACTATAGTCCTTTCTCCGTTACAGAGCTTCTGTCAGCCAATCATAGCAGCTCCTTTCCCCTTGCTAGTGATTAGCCCAGGGCAGACATGTGATCTAGCAATAACATGTGAGAAGAGGTCTTCTAGGAAATATGGTCCCTCTTCCTCTGGACATTATCAGCTTGACTGTAACTCCTTTCTCTTAACAAGACAAAGCCAATTCACTATGGATGGCAGAGTGGCAAGAGAAAGAACCTGGATCTTTCATGATAGCGTTGAGTCACTGAAATTAATCCTGGAACATCCTTACCTTTGGACTTTATGTTGTGCCAGATAGTATTTTTTTAAATTACTTAAGCAAAAGTGCGTCCATTAAAGGCTTAGTGACTGATTTTGTATAGCTTCCTGATCTCAGTGGAGATTTGGCCCCATGTAAAGCACAGCAAGATAGCTGACACCTGGGACCACCTAGTCCCAGACAACATGGGGAGACATTTTCTAGGCAAGTCCTCAAAACTTCTCTGCATACTGGTTCTTGCAGGTGGTCTGAACATTCATTACTGCTCTACACAATAATCATTGTGTGACCCCAGGCCAGAGGCATTCAGCAAAGACTATTGAAAAGCCAAATCTAATTAATGTGAACTGGGATTTCTTAAAATAGAATTGTTAATGCTGTTAACTGAAGTGAATATGTTATAGAAAATGCCTCATGTTGTGAACCAACCTCCAAACATTTATCTTTTTCAGAATGAACAGTTCTTTGGAATTTTGCTCTCTGGGAAACAGTATGCTATAGAATTTAAGAGTCTGGTTTCTCAGTGTAAGCTGACAGAATTCAAATCCGATATATGTCGTTATCCAGACATGTGGCATTGAGCAGTTACAGTACTTCTCTATACCTCAGTTTCCTCATCTGTAAAATAAGCACAATAATAGCACTGACTTCATAGAATTTTTGTGATGGGCTATCATTTTACATCACATAATAGGCTCTAAGTAATTGTTAGCTATTTCCATTATTTGCTGTGTGGAGTGCAAGTATTCTGTCTTTCTTCCTTATCCTTTTGCTTGAATTTGGGGGCTTTTCCATGATTATCTGGACATTTTTGTCTATAGTGTGAGTGCTTTGTATTTATCTACTTCATGACTAGAGAAAATAATATCTTGAAAAGTAATTCTCTTATTTCCTTTTTTTATAATTAAAGAGTTCCTACTAATAACATTACTGTACTAAACATGCTTTCAGAATCATATAGCCCTTACCACTCATAACCTGGTGAATAAATCCTGGCTTATCTTAATTTTTGAAGGTCAAGTGGTACTGATTTAAGTAAATGGCTCCAAGAAATTCCATTTCTTTAGCTCGTGTTTCTCAGTGACTCACTATTCTTGCAGTAGCTACCATCAACCTGTACACGGTAATTTAAAAATTTCCCTTCAAAGTGTGGCCAAGACCCTCACAAATGCTTTCTCAATGGGATGTTGTCCCTCAAGACTCTAACATTCCATTTGTCTTTGCATATAATTTGGTTTTACTCTTTTAAGAGAATTAGCTCTAAATATCCTGCGAGAAAAGATTCTGGAAGGAGCATTATGGTACCTAGGTTTTCTTTCTTAGCACTTGAACTGCAGAATTCTACAGCAGAAGAATTACTCTTCTTGTTTGTTACAGCCACTTTATCTACAGAAAACAGTACTCATGCTCTCAGATAAGGCCACTGGATATATTGGTGTTCAAGTCATAATTATGATGTGAAGATTAATGTCTAACTTGCTTGCTGAGATATTTTCTTTTATACTGCTTTACTTTATTTTTTTAACAAGTTCTCAACCATAAGTAAATTCAGCATGTAATTGTTAAAATCCTTTTCCTGCATAAAAACCCTTTATTTATTCTGCTTGTTCTAGCAGAGGCATAACAATGACAAGATCATAGATTATTTCCTATAATTTATATAATTAATAATAATGTAAATAGTGGCAAATTCATAATCAACTCCATTATGAGAGTACAGAAGGATGGCATAGACAAATACTACTTAAATAAAATGTAAATATTTTATTAAATCATTAGCTTCTATAAGAAACATCTTTTTCTAAATGTTAAAAGAAAAAATATGAGCTGTGCTCTGTTGTGTTTAAAGGTCATAAAGAAAAATCAGGGGCTGATTGAAGAATACTCCAAAAGAAGTTCAAATTAGGAAGATACAGAAATTCCAATCAGAATAAATGGCAAGACTGAGAAGATAGAATAACATTAGAATCATGCAAAGACACATAAATAGTTCATGACAGGGGAACAAAGTCACAAATGTTGCAAATAATTTTATTTATTGAAGGGAAAGAGGAAAAAATGGCCACTTGTTTCCCTATGAAAGATAGGGAAAGGCTGAGAGAGCCTGGGAGGCTCAGTAGGTAACAATTAACATGAGATTATTGTCTTTAAGAAATTTAGAACATTAATTAAAGCCATCATCCTGGCAGCAAGAAAAACTGGCTACAGGCCCAGCTTTAACCACAGAATTCTGGAGGGAGGGTAGCTCCAAAGTATTTGATTTTAGAGGAAGGAAGAGAATATGAGGAGGAGGAGGAGGAGGAGGAGGAGGAGGAGGAGGAGGAGGTGGAGGATAAAGAAGCAAGAGAAAGAGGAGGAGGAGAATAGTTAGTTACTTTATAGGGCAGCTAGTATGTAGCAGGCAGTGTGCTCAGTGCTTACCTGTCATTTCATTTACTCCTCTGGATGATTCTGGGAGACTTGTTACTAATGTTTTACCATTGAGAGAATGAAAGGGCAAAGAGGTGAGGGGATTTATACAAGGTCGCTATTGAATTGTGACCTGTGGTTTTGTAATTCCTCTAACTTCTCTCACTTGGGACACTTCTTTGGTGTCAAAGCTTCTCCATCCCTTCTTTCCACCTCGCTTATAAATCTCCAATTTACGTATACCCTCCCTACCCAGCCAGAGGCGGTAAGGGGGAATTTAGAGCATCTAGCAGACCTCTCTGGATGTAGAAGCTTATCTCTGCCTGCACAATAAGCAGATAGATCCTGATTCCTGTTGAAGCAATATTCATGCAAAATAATTGCATCTACCAAAGAGAACTGATATTATTCAGGGGCTGATAACCCAGTTTTTGGATTGAGACTTGATGATAAAACCTTGTCAACAATATTACTTTGAATTCACAGAGAACCTTTCATCTGAAAGGGCTTTGTAGTTAAAAGATGAGTGATTGACCAGATTTATATCAAATTCTGGGTTGGAATTGAGAAATTACAGTTATGGATTTCCATATCATATATTATGTGCAGTATATTTACAATAATTCCAATTTCCATCCTGTACCTTTTTAACTCTAAGATAAAGTTTAAAGTTGCTACAGTCATTCTTATAGTTGACAGTTTGGCAATATAGTTATGTACATTTTAAGTTTCCACAAATTAATAAAAATAATAACAACAAACTTTCAATTTACAGTTCCCTTTGCCAGACAGACAAGAATATTATTTCATTTCTTCAGATCAGAAAACTAAGGGGGAAAAGGTCAGTAATGTACCCAGGTTCACCCAGCGAGTAAGAGTTAAGCCTACTCCTTCCAGCTACACATCATCAGATTTTTCTCTGCCCTGCACTGCCTTCCATTCCAAGTATATGATATACACCTCAGGTTAGGAGTTAGCTCCTCAAGTCAGCAAGGTTGCCTCAAAATAGATTGGTGTTCAAACTGCTTGTTTAATGACTAAATAAGCGAATAGGAAAGTATTTTTACTTAAATTGTTTTCATTTAGCTCATTTCCATATTTCATATCAAAAGCACCTTCTTGTCATAAGTAGAGGCCTACCTGTATAGACAGAAAATGAGGTCCAGAGAGGTTAATTAAGTGCCGAGAGCCATATAAGTGATTTACTAGCAGAACAAGTCACACTGAGCTCCAATTCTATCTCGTCTGAGTCAGTCTTTGCCTTCTCAGTGTAAAATGTCATTCTCCTTCCAGCCTGCTCTGTTTTTCAGTGCATGCACTTCCCTGGTCATAAATGTTTTCTCTCTAGGATGCCTAGCCAAAACACATTTAATGTAATAAAATGACATGAGCTATATAAAAAAGATAGTGATTTGTTGTTGAATGTTTCCCATTTGGATCTCAACATCTCAATCTAACTGTATGTCATTGACAAGGATTGTTAATGATCAAGTTTCAGGCAAACAGCTCAATTTTAAATATTGCCCAAATTAAAAAAATGACTTGGGAAAAAAGAACCATAGATAGAGTTTTAAAATAAAGCCAAACAATTTCATGTGATTGCATATAGATAGTGGCAACAAACTTTTAAGTATATGACATTATTTCATTTTGTATAAAAAATAGGGGGAAAAAGGGTAATACGTATTGCTAGTTAAAAAAAAATCCAGCTCTGAGACATAAAGATTCACATGTTAATGACAATAGGAAAAAAATGCCTTTTCATAAGCAGATAGTAAAATCTTAATGATTCAAGTTAATTCCTAAAAGAAAGAGAAGTTTGGAAATGTATCCTAAAATTTTATTAAAAATAACACTTTACTTAAATAATGATAGCATAATAGTGAAGCATAATAAATTTAGTGTTCCTTTTTTTTCCCTTTTATTAGTGAATTAGAATCGGCACATTGAATAAAAATGGCAAGTCTCCCTCCTACGGCTTATTGATGGCTTTTGTGCCCTCTGATTTTCATTTAACTGAAACTTCTGTAACAAATGCTATCCTGTCATAAATGGAACTTTACTTTTTTAATCAAAGGAAGGCGATTTCATTTTCTACCTCGGAGAGAATCCAATGCAAAACCGAGCCAGCATAATTACATACATACTTTTATAACTTCAATATCATAATATTTTGCTTTTGCTTTACATCACACACTTTCCCAGCTGGTGGGCAACTTCTGCTTTAGTTTTGTGGGTTATATTAGTAGTGGGGGGAAGAGATACTATACACATTGTGAAACTAATGAGACCAACAGTCTGGTATCATTTGAGGGTATGATAATATGTCAGTCTGTTTGATGGTCTTTGACATGCTTTGTTAGAACACCTTATGCCCGAGGTGCATTGGTACTTAACAATTATTTACAGCATGTAGGCAGTTAGTCAGCAGAATACAGTGCAGGGTAGGTAGCCAGGAAAGGGGACAGGCTTGGAAAGGACTGAGGAAGCTAGCTACCAAGACAGGGGTGAAACTGGCTGATGTGAACAGGGGTCCACACAGTCAGGACAAATCAGGGGAGCAGATGACAACAAAGTAGTAAGGCAGCAAGAGAATACCTGGAGAGCCAAGTCCCCCTCTGTCTCAGGGTCAAATAAGCAATTTCCTACTTCAGGAAATTGAGTCCATTGATCTCCTGGGAGTTAATTCTTCAGTGCTTCTAAAATTTAATGTGCATATAGAATCCCCAGGCGATCTTTTAAAAGGCAGATTCTAATCCAAGAGGTCTGAGATGAGGCCTACCAGCTTCCATTTCTAACAACTTCTAGGTGGTGCTGCTGCTTCAGGGGCCATATATTGTACAGGCCAGTGTTAAGCCAGCACAGAAATAGGCAAAGCAGACAAATGCAAAGCTGGCTCTGGTGAGGAGTATAAGGCTGAGAAGCAAGTGTAGTTTCTAATGAAGACAATCTACAAACTTAATATGTGTCAGATGAGAAAGGAAGTTTTATTGATGGCTGCCTCTTATGGGTTGAATTGTCCCCCCAAAAGGATATCATTGAAGTCCCAATCCCCAGTACCTCAAAATGTAATATTTGGACATATGGTCTCTACAGAAGTAATCAGGTTAAAATGAGGTCATACTCCAATATGACTGGTGTCCTCATAAAAAAGGAAACTTTGGGGACATCTGGGAGACTCAGAAGGTTAAGCCTCTGACTCTTGTTTTTGGCTTAGGTCATGATCTTATGGTTTGTGAGTTTGAGCCCCACATTGTCAGCACAGAGGTGTCAGCACAGAGCCTGCCTGGGATTCTCTCTCCCGTCTCTCTCTGTCCCTCCCCCCATCTCTCTCTCTCAAAAATAGATAGATAAACATGGGGCTCCTGGGTGGCTCAGTTGGTTAAGCATCTGACTTTGGCTCAGGTCATGATCTCACGGTTTGTGGGTTTGAACCCTGCATCAGGCTCTGTGCTGACAGCTAGATCAGAGTCTGGAGCCTGTCTTCTGATTCTGTGTCTCCCTCTCAATCTGACCCTCCCCTGCTCAAAAATAAATAAAATATTTAAAAAAATTTTTTTAAATAGACAAACATGCTTTTTTAAAGAAAGGAAAATTTAGTTACAAAGACAGCCACCCACAGAAGGAAGAAGGAAGGGACACAGAAAAGGATGGTCATGTGACTGGAGTGATGCATCTATAAACCAAGGAACATCAATGATTGCCTGCAAACACCAGAAGCTGCAAAAGGCCAGGCAGGATTCTTCCCTGGAGTGATCAGGGAGCATGGCCCTGCCAATACCTTGATTTCTGACTTCTACACTCTAGAACTGAGACAATACATTTTTGTTACTTTAAGCCACCCAGTTTTTGGTACAATGTTATGTCAGCCCTGGGAAACTAATATACTGCTGAATAATATGAATATTGGCTTGCCACATTTTTGAACAGAGGAAAACTAGACCTAGAGATATTTAATTTAAGGGCATCTGGGTGGCTCAGTCAGTTGAGTGTCTGACTTTGGATCAAATCATGATCTTGTGGTCCATGAGTTCGAGCCCCTCATCGAGCTTTGTGCTGACAGCTCAGAGCCTGGAGCCTGCTTCAGATTCTATCTCCCTCTTTCTCTGCCCCTTCCTCGCTCATCCTCAGTCTCTCTCTGTGTTTCTCAAAAATAAACATTAAAACCTGTTTTTAAATTTATAATAAATATTTAGTGTATTGCCCAAGAAATCTAGCTACTTAATAGAGAGAAGCCTAGAGACCACATCACCTAGTTGTCAATGCCTTTCTGCTTCAGTAGCTGCTTCAGGAAGAACACACACAAATCGACCCATCATTAAGGCAACATTCCTCTAACCTGTGTTCTTCAGAATTGTTTTCAAGGTTTTGTTAGCAGGTGATGCAAAAGGTTTATTGTTAACTAAGTTTTAAAACACTTCAAATCCACATGCACATTAACTTTATTGAAGATCTAGGTAAAACCTTTGGGGGAAAAAACCATAAAAAAACGTTCAAAACACGTTAAATGTGCTGCACAGGCAGTTTCATAATTTTTAGAGCATAGAATATTTTTTTCCACCATCCTACAGAATACCACTTTAGGATATACTAGATGAAAGGATAAAATTCATTGCAACTGAGAAAATTCATACCAACAAAGAAGCTACTTTAAAATTTAATTGCCTTTTCCTATACATTATCCAGGAGACCACCTGAGTTGTTTGTTGTCATTTCTTCAAGGTAAAAAGGCTGATGCCCTTTGGGATGAGTTTAAGAAGCCAATTTAAAGGTCTGTCTTAGAAGTGAAGCAAAAGATCAGCCAGTGACATGGGGCAAAATGGAACTGAGCAAAACTGATGGGGTTTGAGAGGAAATGAGAAATCAAATATTTAAGGCCTATCTATATGGCTACAGTCTTTCTTGAGAAAAATCCCAATGAGCATAAAGAAAGATTTTTGACATGTACAGTGCTTAGAATCACTGGTGAAGAGACAAGTGTGGCAAAGGTGGTCACATTTTTGGTGTTACAGTCTACATCTGGTGCACCTCCCAGGGCTACTGTGAACATTTGGGCAGGTACAGTGACACCATAGCCTTCACACTGTGGGTGTTACAGATTTGTGCACTGATGAGAACAATTCCGGCAGTAAAATTTCAACAAAGTCAGTAGCATATTATAACAGGTGCCAACAGATGGAAATAAAGTTTCCTGAGCAGAGTTTCCATTTTCTCAGCCACTCAAGAGTTCCGTGAGCTAGCGCCAGCCCTGGGACCCTCTTCCATCAGCTATAAGGCTCAGAACCCCATTTCAACCAGGAAAGTTGAGTAACACCATCTGACATTGGGATGACAAAAGATTTCCATAAGAAAAAGAATGTTGCTTTATCCAGCATATTTTTACTTTGTGTGGAGACCTGAGTTATATGGCCCCCCACCCCTTATCCTGAGGAGCCAAGAATTTAACTAGACATGAAGAATAATTTCCCATTATGGGACACTCATGGATTCTTCCAAAATGTTTATTTCTAGGTCTATTAATAAGAATCGCTGTGCTAGAGAAGAGAAGCAGTTGATACACGAGCTTGAATTTTAAATGCCAGTTTCACATATAAGGAAACTACATTTTGAAACGTTAAAGGAAAGAATTTTAAAGAGATAAACCATATTATGCATTCAAAAGAGAAACTCTAAAATTAAGTCAGTACACTCAGACATGATTTTAGTTGTGGAGATGGCAGGAACTAAATGGGCGCAGCTCCACCGCCAGGCAGTTTACAATCTAGTGGGGAAGACACACTACACAAATCACTGCACAAATAATGATAGGGCTACAACTGTAAAAACCCTAAGAAGTGAAATCTCTGGGGCTCCTGGCTGGCTCAGTCAAGTGTCTGACTCTTGATTTCAGCTCAGGTCATGATCTCACAGTTGGGTACTGGGAATGGAGCCCTTTGTCAGGCTTGTGCCAACAGCACAGAGCCTGCTTGGGATTCTCTCTCTCCCTCTCTCTCTGTCCTTCCCCAACTTGTTTCTCTCTCTCTCTCTCCTATCCCAAAATAAACAAACAAGAAGAAGTAAAATTACTAAGTGCTCTAAGATAGGGGGTCTCAATCAAGATCAGGGAATCCCTTCCTGAAGAAGGCACCTGTAAGCTGAAACGTGAGGACTGAGTAGAAATTAAATAGGAAGGGCAAGGGGACTGAGAGTTGCAGGTAGTGGAGATGCATAGATGTCCTCAGGCAGGAAAAAGTTTAGGGTGTTAGAGAAACAGGAGTGAGTGGCCACAGCTTTGTAAGAAAAGAAGGATTGATTAGAGGAGAGCAGTGAGATTGTGCAGGTTCTTCTAGGTTAGGTTATATGTGTTAAGTTCTTTCACAAGAGCAGAAGCCTTTGAAGCTTTTTAAGCAGTGGAGAAATACCAGATTTTTAAAAACCTGCTCTGACTGCTTTGTATGCAAAGATTGAAGGAGGAAAGGAAAGAACAGAGAGACCAGTTGGCTATTGTATTTGTTCAAGTGGGAGACAGTAGTTTAGTCTTGACTAACGTCAGTAAGGACAGAAAAAATGTAGTCAGGTTAGAAATATATATTGGAGGTAAAATCTACCATAAATATAATTAGATAGAAAACGAGTTATTTGTGCTAACAAAGGCAATTGAGTGAAAATGGAGTAATCCGAACATATGTGTGTATTTACACAGTTGTAATGATGACATTTCATGTTTTTATGGTATGTGGCCGTTTACTAGGCATTTCCTCCAAGACAAAAACACAGAACTATGAGCAGTGGAGATACAGATGCACAGGATATAGACAAAGTCCACGCTTGCATTCTGGTGGCAGAGGCAATCAGTGGAGAAACGAGCACACAAAGGCACTGTATCAAGTGGTAATAGTGAAGGAAAGCAGGATAAAGATTTGGGAGAGGGAGAACCGGGCTGTTCTGACCACTTTGCCCAGCTGGGAAGGCCTGTCGAGGTAGTAAGGCTTGATCAGAGATCTGACTACTATGAGGCAATGAGGCATGCAAAAGGCTGGAGAGAGAATGGTGGGAGATGATGTTGAAGACAGTAGGTGAAGGAATTTGTTTTCTAGCATCTTTGCTATGAAGTGGTTGTGGACTGGCAGGGTTTTTCTACCAGAGATCACTGATCTCTCAGGCTGGTGTACCCTATAACAAACTCTTTGTCCAATGTCGGAGTCCAGCTCCAGCAGGTCTAGGGCTCCCTGAAGGATGGACGGTGTCAGTGAAAGAGAGAGTGAGAGAGCCTTGGCTTTCTTTCTGATCACCAGGCAGGCACCTCTGCCCTTCTGGCAGGCATCTCTGCTCTGTCGGTTTTTGTGTCTTTATTTATAGGTTAAGTGTTAATTTGACATCAAAAAAGTGGAATTTTTACTACAAATAATTCTCAGTGATAAGATGCTCTGAAAAGTGTACAGAAACAGTAATTTTGCAGAATTACTCTACTATCAGTGAGATAGTTAACTTTTACAAATAGGATAACAAGATAATTTCAGTGAAAAGCAGATAACATACACATTTGTTTAAACTGGTAGTAAATCTTACAACTGAGAAGATGGCACGATAGCAAATACATTTGTTTATATCAGTAACACTAAGATTCAGGCATAGGCTAGGCTAGGAGTCATTCTGTCTGGCTCACAAAAGGAGGAATGTATTTGCACTGGTTAGTAAGTTGCTTGTGTCAACCTTGTTATTTGATGTTGAAGGTGTAAGCACCATAGGGGCCCTAGATGTGCTGGCCTTTGTATATGAGTTTAATTTCTGACTATTTTTACCCATCCTCATAATGGATATCAGTGTAAGGGAAGGTATTTGTGGCACCAGTTATCAAAGGTATGTGCAGTAACTTATGTCTGGCTTTTGTTTGTTTCTTATCTCTAAGTTAGGCTCTTTATCTCCAGGCCAGAGTTAATAGTAACTTTTGTGTTTTTTAACCCCCTTTATTATCTATGTCTTAGGTTTGTGAGGCTCATTGGAAGAGCCTTTCGACAAACATCTGCAGTGCTTTGTCTAAATTCTTCTTTGTAGAGGTGGGAATATGCTTCTTCCCATGAGGTATCTGTGTGGGGAATATCAGTCTGACTTGGAACATTGTGAGGCCTAATCAATAACAGCAGTCCATTCCCAGTATGAGCCAATAGTAGGAGGAGATGCCAGTTTTGCTTCACGGCAGGAGCTATGCAAACATTTGCCATTTCCTTGCTGTGACTGTGTCATCCAGCAAGGCGATGTGGCTCCCAGCAACTCATCTTTTCTCTGACCAGGTGTAATCATGCCTCAGGGACAGGGCAGGGGTCAGGCTACTCCTGACACTAATCAGAAAGGCACTCCAAGGTTTAGTGCCCAAGCAGAAATGAAGGTTACAAAAGGGTCGATTTTGAGAGCTGTCTGGGGGCAAGAGACCCTCACCGGGAATTTTCACTCTACCAGTGAGTTCAGATAGCTCCCAGTGGTCCAGGATTGGGAATGGAGTGGCCCTTCCTGTGCAGTCCCTTACTGGTCCCTTCTGTCTACCCATATCTTTGTAATTAACCCTCTGTAAGTAAACTGTCCTCAAATTATGCTAATATGTGTGTTCCGTTTCTTGTTAGACTTCCAACCGAAAACAGTGTTTAGTAAATGTCTAGACCAGGAATGAGATGCAATGATGGTCAAGATACGCATTTGGACTTCAATTTTTTATGAATAATCCACAAAGTGCATTCATAGACATTTATTCAAAGTTGAATATACTAGGAAGATATAAATGCCCACCCATTTTTCCTTGAGTGCTTTAGTTTATTCTATTAACTTTAATTTAGAAAAACATACTTAAGATAACCCTAGATTTCACAGTAAAAACTATTTAAATTTTGCTTTGGTTCATGATTTGAAACACTGATACCTAGTCATTTTCATTTCTACTTTAAAATTTTAGGCTTTTCCTCAAGTTTTAATTTTATTAACTAATAACCAAAGAAATACTTAAATAGCCAAATTAATATTATTAATTAATATTAACTAATAACCAAATTAATATTAACTAATATTAACTAATAACCAAAGAAAATTAAATTGCTTAATTTTATTAACTAATAACCAAAGAAATGCATACATTGAAATAATAAAATTGGCCAAAATGTTTTAAAATTATAATTTTTATTATTATTTGGTGATGGTGCAGGGAAACAAGAAATTTCATACTATGCTGCTGCTAGAATACTTTGACAAAACAGTTCTAGAGGATGATGTGACAATCAAAAGCCTTCAATTAAACCAAGGCTCACTTGGTTAAGTGTTTGACTTCAGCTCAGGGAATGATCTCACTGTTTACAATTTCAAGCCCCACATTGGGCTTCATACTGTCAGCACAGAGCCTGCTTAGGATTCTCTCTCTTAAAATAAATCTTAAAAGAAAACCCTTCAGGTAAACTTAACCAAAAATTTTACTACTAGGAATCTAATAGTAGGGAATAATCTAATCCTTGCCTCCCAACCCTGCCAGAGAGAGAGAGAGTGAGAGAGAGAACTCTGGTAATGTCTGGTAAATGTCTGGTAATACTGGAAACAAGTTAAATAGATTATGGTATATGCATATGATGAATCCTACACTATTAAAGGGAAAAGAATGGTGAAAAGGATAATCTCCACCCTAACTCTGCATTGAGTTCAGCTGTGAAACTTTTTCAAAATATTTATGCTTGGGTCTCTCCATGGAGAGTCAAATCAGTAGCTGGGAGTGATATCCAGGTTTCTGTATTTTAAAAAAAAACCCACACAGGTGATTAAATGGAGATTTGAAAACCATTAAATACAGGACAATGTATAACAAGATGGCAACATGGGAGGGGCAGAATGCTGGTTATAATACATTAAAGCCTATTAAAATACAGACTCAGAACATAAATGGTAAGAATAAGGCCAAACTGGTGGGATTTTATCTCTGGGCAGTAGGCTCATGAATGACTTTTCTTTTTTACTCCATGTACTTTCTAAGTTTTCTAGAATAAAAGTGTATTTTATTTTTTAGTAAACAATGGAATGCATTCTTCTTAGCTCATTTCATCTTGTATGCCTCCTCAAGTATTCTTTCACTGGCCTTATTCTTATCTTTATATTCAATTTTTGTTATTTGTTTTTAACTAGTTGTTAAAAACTCCCACTAATTTTAGGGGCGTTTAAAGCCTAATTCCTAAATCTAACAATACATTTGTTTTGTTTTGTAACAAAGCAAACACTTTGATCTACAGGGGACACTCTAAAGTTATCTCTGCTGTGCCCTCTTCAGTAGTAGCACAAATATGATTGAAGAAGAAATACTTCCGTTTTTTTTAAAGAACACGGTGTTCCCAGGGAAATAGCTGCCACTTCCTTAAATACAATTTAAGAGACGCAATTAAAAAAAAAAAACAACAAAGGAAATGTATTCACTGTAAATGTTAAAAAATATTTTCCTATAACGCCATTGTCTTGCCACGTGCTTTTCCTATGAAAGAAATAAAAACTACTGTAAGGTGGTCTGTTTGCATTAATCTTATCTAGATGATGCTATTTATCATTTTGGATTTTTTAAAAAGGAAAATAACCTGTTTGTGCTATCCCTTTAATTGGAAAGTGCTTCTACGTAAGTCTCCCATTAGTTTCATTTAAATAAACTTTTATGGCATACACACAGACATAACATGTAAAAATATAAATGTTTGGCTTGATTACCATTGATAGTATGAACACACCCTTGTAATTAAGAAACAGAACCTTCTCTGCACAACAAAAACAACCTCTGTTCTCCCTACCAGATACCAACCCTTTCACACCTGAAGATACCTACTATTCAGATTTGTGATATCACAGATTAGTCTTGTTTTCAAATTTTATATAAATAGAATTAGATAGTAATTACTTTCTTGTGTGTGTTTTCCCTTAGCATTATGCTTGTGGGATTAATCTATATTGTTAAACATAACATCAAGTGTTCTTTTTTATTGCAACATAGTACTTCTTTATGTACATATACTACAATGTATTTATCCATTGTACTGTTGATGGACATTTGGGTTATCTCACAATAGACGGACTATTGTGAATAATACTGCTAGTAATGTTTTTGGCTGTTTTTAGCACACATATTTATGTATTTATGTTAGGCATCTATCTAGGAATTGAATCTGTGTCAGGATATGAGATTGTTCAGCCTTAGTATATGCTGCAAAACAGTTTTCCACATTTACATAATCACTTTTGTGGATTACCTGCTTCAGGTTTTGTCCAGTTTTTAAAATTGGTTTGTCTGTATTTTGAAATATAGGATGTGTGTGGATGTGTGTGTGTGTGTGTGTGTGGATGTGTGTGTGTATCCTCTTACAAATCTTTCTTTGTTTTTATGTACTTCAAATATATTGTGCCACTCTGAATTCATTTATTCTCTTAATGGTTTCCTTTGATGAACATAATTTTATGTTAATGTAGTCAAGTTTACCAATCTTTTCTTTTATAGACTGTATTTTTTCTCCTATTTAAGAAGACTTTGTCTCCCTCAAACTCACAAAAGTATTTTATGTATTATCATCCTAAAAGTTCTTTTTTTTTTTACCTTTGTCATTTAGACCAATAACCCATCTCGAGTTTGTTACTTGTAAGATGTGAGATGGAGGTAAAGACTCATTTTCTCAGACCTATCTGTTGACTCATCACCATTTATTGAAAAGATTATATCTCCCCATTACTGCATGTTGACTTTGTAATAAATTAAATGTCCCTAAATTTACCTATTTGTCTATCTTTGCATCAGTATCACACTGTCCTAATTACTATCCTGACATTTGTTCACCTATGTCCTCCAATTTTAGCCTTCCTCAAGATTGTCATGGCTATTGTAGGCTCTTTATATTTCTACCTATATTTTAGAATATGTTTGCTAATTTTCACCCGCCCCCCCCAAAAATCACCAAAAAAAAGATTTTGGTTGGGATTACATTGAATCTGAAGACAAGATGGGGAATATTTACAATAGTGTGTCTTCTTTTTATTATTATTACTTAATTTTTAAAAATTTTTTACATTTATTTATTTTTGAGAGAAAAAGATAGAGCATGCTCAGGAGAGAGGCAGAGAGAGAGAGAGGGAAACACAGAACCCAAAGCAGGCTCCAGGCTCAGAGCTGTCAGCACAGAGCTTGAACAGGGCTCAAACTCACAAACCAGAGATTATGACCTGAGCCGAAGTCGGATGCTTAACTGACTGAGCCACTCAGGCACCACTATTATTATTATTTAAATTCAAGTTAGTTTGCATTTAGTGTAGTATTCGTTTCAGGAGTAGAATTTAGTGATTGATCACATATAACTGTGCTCATCCCAATAAGTGCCCTCCTTAATGCCCATCACCCATTTGGCCCATCCCCCCAACCATCTCTCCTCAAGCAACCCTCAGTTTGTTCTTATATTTAAGAATCTCTTATGGTTTTCCTCCCTGTTTTTATCTTATTTTATTTTTCCTTCCCTTCCCCTATGTTTGTTTTGTTTCTTAAATTCCACATATGAGTGAAATAATATATTTGTCTTTCTCTGACTTATATAGCTTAGCATAATATATTCTAGTTCCATCCACGTTGCTGCAAATGGCAAGATTTCACTTTTTTATTGCCATGTAATATTTCATTGTGTGTGTGTATAACTGTATAATTGTTAATAGTGCTGCTACAAACATTGGGGTGCATGTGCCCCTTCAAAACAGCCCTCCTGTATCCTCTGGACAAATACCTAGTAGTGCAACTCCTGGGTTGTAGGGTAGTTCTATTTTTAACTTTTTGAGGAAACTCCATCCTGGCTTCCAGAGTGGCTGCACCAGTTTGCATTCCTACCAACGGTGCAAAAGGTTTCCTCTTCTCTGCATCCTTGCCGTCTGTTGTTTCCTGAGTTGTTAATTTTAGCCACCCTGAGTGGTGTGAGGTGGTATCTCATTGTGGTTTTGATTTGTATTTCCCTGATAATGAGTGATGTTGAGCATCTTTTCATGTGTCTGTTAGCCATCTGGATGTCTTCTTTGGAAAAATATCTATTCTGTCTTTGGCTACTCAGAATCTTTTCTGACTTGTTTGTTCTAGCTCCGTGAAGAATGCTAGTGTTATTTGGATAGGGATTGCACGGAATATGTAGCTTGCTTTGGGCAGTATTGACATTTTAACAATATTTGTTCTTTCAATCTATGAGTATGGGATGTTTTTCCATTTCTTTGTGTCTTCAATTTTTTTCATAAGCTTTCTGTAGTTTCCAGCATACACATCTTTTACCTTTTTTGTTACATTTATTCCTAGGTATCTTATGGTTTTTGGCACAATTGTAAATGGGATCCATTCCTTGATTTCTTTTTCTGCTGCTTCATTATTGGTACACAGAAAGGCAACCTATTTCTATACATTGATTTTATATCCTGAGACTTTGCTGAATTCATGTATTATTTCTAGCAGTTTTTGGGTTTTCCACATAGAGTAACATGTCTACAAAGAGTGAAAGTTTGACTTCTTCCTTGCTAATTTGTTTGCCTTTTATTCCTTTTTTGTTGTTGTCTGATTGCTAATGCTAGGATTTCCAGTACTGTGTTGAAAAACAGTGGTGAGGGTGGATATCCCTGTCATGTTCCTGACCTTAAGAGGAAAGCACTCTGTTTTTCCCCATTGAAGATGACATTAGCTGTGGATCTTTTGTATATGACCACAATATTTCATATACAAAGGGCCATATATGAAATATTGTGGCTTCTAATGCTTGAATGTGATAAATCCCTACATTTATTTACATCATACTTAATTTTCCTGAATAGTGTTTTAGTGTGTGTGTGTGTGTGTGTGTGTATGTGTGTGTGCAGGAGTACATCTGTCATTAGATTTAATTTCAGTTATTTTAATTTTATGCTACTTGAAATATTATTTAAATTTTATTTTCTAAATTCTTGCTATTTATATGTGGAAATATAAATGGTTTTTGTATACTGCTTTAGTGTTAAGATATTGCTATATGCACTTCTTAATTCTTATAGTGTAGAATTACACTATCTTTTGCTTATTTTTCTTGATTTGTTGCCCAAGCTAGGACCTCTAAGACAATGCTGAATTAAAGTATTGGTAGTAGATGTCCTTGTCTCATTCCCAACCCCAACGAAGTGATTTTAGACTTTCACTGTTTAGTATGATGCTATCTCTTGGCTTTTTTGGTAGATAGACTTTGTCTGATTAAGGAAGTTACTTTCTATTCCATTTTGGTGAGTTTTTATTGGGTATTAAGTTTCATCAAGTGTGTTTAATTTATTTAACGGAGGAATTAAGATTTTTTTCCTTATACTGATGGATTCTTGAATTACTAAACCAAACTGACACTCTTAGTCATACTCTGTGGCTCCTTTTATGTATCACTGGATTTGGTATGTTAGTAGTTGTGTAGGATTATTTGGTATCTATGTTAATGAAAGAGATTGAAGTGATTTTTCCTTTTTGTAATAGTCACATAGGAATTTGCTCTCAAGATGATGCTGTCCTCAAAAATAAGCTGACTTGTTTTCTCTTTATAGAATCTTTATGTAAGATTAATATTATTTTGTCCTTCCATATTTATAAGAATTCATTAGTGGGGCTATCTATGACTGGAGTTTTCTAGGAGAAAGTTTTTAATAAAAATTTGACTATCCAAATCAGATATAGGAATATTCATAAATTCAAATTTTTCTTACAGTATTTTTGGGAAAAGTGAGCTTTTCTATCAATTTTCCCATTTTATTGTTCAATTTACTGTCAAAAAGTGTTTTTCTTTTTTTTTTTGGCAAAATGTTATTAATGCTATCCTCTAATGTGTTTGTAACAAATGAGTAATCTGTTGTGGTTTCACCATTTCCACAAGTGGTATTGGAAGTTCTTCCTTTCTCTGCATCTTTTTATCTCATAATTCTTGATAGGGGCTTATCTTTCTTATTAAGTCTTTTTAAAGGACCAATTTTTACATTTATTTATTCTCATTATTTAAATCATTGATATTCAGTTTTACCGTCATTGCAATATATGCACAAAAAGCTATAAATTTCCCTTTAAACATAAGTTTTAGCTGCGCTCTATAAGATTTAGTAATTTTTACTTTGTTATATTTAGTCCAAAATATTTTTAAATTTTTATTGTCATTTCATTTTTAACCAATGGATTATGTGTAAAAATACTTTACATTTCTGGGCATTTGATGGTTTTCTATTTTTGGATAAATTGCTTAGGTTAATACCACTGAGAGAATATGCTCACTCTTATATCCTTTGAAATTTGTAGAGGCATGCTTTGTGGTCCAAAAGGTGTGGCTCATTTTGTAAATTATTCAATATCACTAGAACATAATTTATATTCTGCAGTTTTGGGGTAGAGTTTCCTAGATGTATCCCTAAGTTCCATTTTATAAATCATGTTGTTAAATTGTCTATATTCTTGCTAACTTTTGTATGCTTCTTCAATCTGTTACTGAGAGATGTGTGATAAAATCTCCCTCTGTGGTTGTGAGTTTGTCATTTCTCCTTTTATATCTGTTAATTTTTGTTTTATAAGTTTCAAAGCTGTGCTAATGAGTGCTTACAAATTACTACTTGTTGTACATGAGATACTGAACTATTCAACTATAATTTTGAATTGTCTATTTTTTTTCTTTCAAAATATATCCATCATATATTATGTGCCTCCATTATTAGGTATATATACACATATAGTTTATTTTTAATGTTTATTTAATTTTGAAAGAGAGCATGACAGAGCAGGAGAGGAGCAGAGAGAGAGAGAGAGAGAGAGACAGAGAGACAGAGACAGAATCTGCAGCAGGCTCCAGGCTCTGAGCTGTCAGCACAGGGCAAGATGGATGCGGAGCTCAAATCCACAAACCGTGAGATCATGACCAGAGTGGAAGTCAGCTGCGCAATGACTGAGCCACCCAGACACCCACATGTGTCGTTTTTAAATCTTTCTGAAATACTGATCTTTTGTCTTTATAATATCCCCTTTGTCTCTAGTGATGTTCTTGTTGTAAACTCTATTTTGTCTGATGTTAATATTGTTACTTCAGCTTTCTTCTGTTTGCTTTTGTGTGGTTCTCTTGTATCTACTATTTGATGAAGTTTTTCCACTGTCTTTTGATTTCTTATCATAGAATCAGACTGAAGTCTTTGTTTCCCCTTTTGTGGTGTCTTTTTTCTGTCTATAACTGTTTTAAATTCTCTTTGTCATTGGTCTTTTTACAATCATACAATGATGTGCCTAAGTGTGCTTTGCTTTGCATTTATCCGGGGGTTTTGTTTGTTTTGTTGTTGTTTTTTGTTTTGTTTTTGTAGCACCTGCTGGATCTATTACTTAATACTTTCATCATTTTTAAAAAATTCATGGTCATTCACTTTTCAGTTACTCTTTTTGCTTCATTCCTTCTCTGCCAAACTGTTCAACAGAGTAATTACACCTTTCATTGTTCACTCCAGCAATGTATGAATGATCCAATTTCTCTGTATCCTTATCAATATTAATGTGTTGTCACTATATTTTTGTTTTAGTCATTTCAGTAGGTGTGTAATGATATCCTATGATTATAATTTGCATTTCCATAATGGCTAATGTTAACAAAATTTTAGGTGTTTATTTTCTATTCTGTATCTTCTTTGGTGAAATATCTCTTGATATCATTTATGATTGCTATGTCTTCTTGGTGGATTTCTAATCATTATACATTATTACTCTCTGTTTCTATTATTGTTCTTTACTCTGAAGTCCATTTTACCTGATATTAACACAGCTATTCATTTTTTTAAATTAATGTTTGCATGATATATCTTTTATCCTTTTAACCTGCCTATATTATTATATTTGAAGTGAGTTTCTGGTAGGTAACATATAAGTCATGTTTTGTGGTCCACTTTCATAATTTGTCTTTTAAAGGGCATATCTACACCATTTATATTTAATGTAACCATTGATATATTAGAGGTAGGTTTACAATTTTATTTTTTGTTTTCTGTATGTTCACTCTGGCTTTTGTTTTTCTTTTTCTTTGTCTTTGTGGGTTACTTGAGCATATTTAAGAGCTCCATTTTGATTTATCTTAAGTGTTTTTAGTGTATCTCTATAGCTTTTTTATATTCTTGCTAACTTTTGCTATGCTTTTGTCTAAGTATTACATTATGTACGCGTAATTTATCTCAGTCCTCTTGTGTTGTTCCTTGGAGCCTGAGGCCCCTAGGTGGTCTGCCAGCTTGTTTTCCCCATCTTTTAGAATCTTATGTTTATTTTATCTATAAAGCCTAGAGTTTTGAATTGTACTTAGTGAAAAATAAGCTTACTGTATACTCCCAGAAGTGAGAGTCCAATTCTAAGAGTTTTCACAAACACATACTATCATGTAACCACCACTGTGTCTACATTTAGCGCAGTACCGCCATCATTCCATGTTTCCCAGTGCCCCTTTTTTGTCATTCCTTTTCTTTATGACAACTGGTCTGATTTCTGTCCCTATAGTTGTGCCTTTCCCAGAGTGCCATGTAAATCACACAGCATGTAGCCTTTTGAAACTGGCTTCTTTACCTTAGCATAATGCATTGAGAGTCAGCCATATTGTACGTATGCGTAGATGGTTCTTTCCTGGTGCTGGTTAGTATTCTGTTGCACTATAGTGTATGTATCCGTTCCACAGCTGAAGGATATTTGGTTGTTTTTAGTTTTTGGTGATTATAAATAAGGCCACTATAAACTCTCATTTGTCTTGAGAAAATACATAGGGGTAGGATTGCTAAGTCTTATTTTAAGTGTATGTATAATTTTATAAAACTATAAGACATTGAAAACCTTTTATTTCTTCAAGTGGCTGTACCACTTTTTGTTCCCACCAGCAATATATGGGTATAAGCTATAGTGAGACACTAAAAATACTTACATATATTCACATATCCTTGGAAGTATTTGGTTTTGCTTTTTTTTTTGCCATTATAACTAGAGTGTTTGGGTTCTCCTTTTGATTTTAACTTTATTTCCCTAATGATTAATGATGTTGAGTATTTTCCAGGGGCTTAGTTGTCTTATATATATTGTCATTGGTTACGTCTCCTTTAAAATCTAATACCCATTTTTTAAAAAATTAGAAACAGGGGCAGAGGGAAAGAGAGAATCGCATGCGGGTGCCATGCTCACTGCAGAGCCCAAGACAGGGTTCAATCCCATGACCCTGGGATCATGAACTGAGAAATCAAAAGTTGGAATCTCAACTGACTGAGCCACCTGCGTGCCCCTTATGCCCATTTTTTTTCCATTGGAAAGTTAGTTTTCATATTACTGATTTTTGACAGCTCTTTACATATTCTAGATACAAGGTTTTTTGTTTGTTTTACCAAAATTGACTTACAAATATTTTCCCTCATGGTGTAGCTTTTCTTTTCTTTCTCTTAACTGCCTCTTTCAAAGAAGAGGAAGTTTCAATTTTGAGTAAGTCTAATATATCAATTTATTCTTTGATGGATTGTACTTTTGATATCATAGCTAAGTAACATTTGCCTGACTTAAGCTCACAAAGACTTTCTTCTATTTTCTTTCCTGATAATTTTAAAATTAAATTCCAGACATTGTTTGTGAACAATTGTAGAGATAATTTGAGGCTCTGGATGATGTCACCTTCTGCCTGGAGAGGATATACTTCAGCTTCTGTCAGGCAATTAGGTTAGAGGCAGATCATAATCTAATTAGGGATTTAGATGACTCAAATCTTGGTTTCAGTTTTTGTGACAGGAGGTATATTTCTTGTTTGCCCCCAATGTTTAAGGGTTCATGGGGGGCATTAAAAGCCTAAAGTTTCATCAGCTCTCCTCATTGGTCTTAAGCTCAAATTTTTGTCTCGTCAGCCTTGTGAGCCTGTGAGAAGCTCTCCTTAGCTTCTCTTGATTTCAGCCATTGCTTGTAAATCAGCAAATGGCTCAGGAGAAATGTTCAGCCAAATGTCAGCCTCTTTCTGTGCTATTTTTCTCTTATGCTTCATAGCCCCCTCGAGCACAGAGAGAAACTTTTTGGAAGCTCTTGGATGCCTTAAAACATTTTCTTTATTCGGCTTTCATCATTTGGGGAGGGTTGTCAATGGGAGGGTTGTTGTGATATGAGATAGTCTGACATTGCCAGAAGCAGAACTCCTCTCTATCAGTTTTTTGACATTGACTGTTATGGGACCATATTAGTAAGTCAGAGTCTCAAAGATTAACATTTTTTGAAGCAATTAGGCTATATTGGGAGCACAGACATTATAAACCTATAGGTTCACTTAGGCGTAGGAAATGACTTCATTTCCCTGCAGAAGCTGAGGTGAAGAAGAGTGATTCTCTTTCTAATATTTCTGGGAGAATGTGTTTTACCAACTTTGAATGAGAGAAGCTGATACTTAACCACCTGCACCAGTTTAATATAACAACTTCCTTTGCGTAAGTAGCATCAAAATTTAATTACGTTCTCCTTCAGTCATTTTATGTGTTTATCTCCCCACCCCCTTATGCCCTCAAAAGGGTACCACTAGCAAACAAATCTTTCAAGTAATATCTAGCATTCCATCCAGGACTTAATAGTGTGGTTCCCTGGGATGATCCAGGATGAAGGAATTTGTCTTCAAATTGTCAGACAAGAGAGATAAAGTTTCCACAGTCAACATTAAATCTTTGATAGCAGCTCAAAAATAATTGAAATAAGAAACACCAGATATGAATGCACATGCACCAGCTTTCAAAATCGAAAGCAAAACCCTTCTAAGAATCCTGAATGGAGATGTTGTGGAGCATGTCAGGGCTGCACTGACAGTTAGACCAACTCCAGTGAGGTTATAAGTAAAGTGAGTGGAGGTAAGTTTTATATAAGATAAAGAAATAGGAAAAAAAGAATAAGGTAGAAAAGAGGAGCCCTTAAAGGTAGAAGAAATGTTTAGGTTATAAGAAGAAATGAATGATTTAGCTTAATAAGGAACAGCTTAACTAAGAGAAATGGTTACAACAAAGATTCATAAAGTATGAGCTTTCTAAACTATCTTTAAAAGATGAGGAATAAATATGATCAGTGTCCATTTGCTCCATATACAGAACACATAATCTGGGGGATTAATGGACCAAAGGAGAAGGTTAGAATTTCTGCTAATTCATGGAGTAGCCTTGAGAAGTTCACTTATTTTCTCTAGGCTTCTACAAAATGGCAGGTTTTTAATGAAATCATCTTTTGAGATCTTAAAGTTTTGTATGGCTATAACTCAACTTTAAATATTGATATTAGGAAGTACTGGGCCTATAATATATTTTCCCTGACATTTTTCATTCAATAAAATTTACTCTGATAGCATTTAGGCTGCTTTTTTTTCCCTCACAGAACATGAATTATACAACAATTCTTTCTTTTGATCATCAATCCTTTAATATATACAAATCAAACTGTAAATACAGATATATACAATTTGCAGAGAACCTGGATTCATAAACCTAATTGCCATTAGGTTTGTCATTGTTAGTACTTCAGACTCATACTGAGCTAAGTTTTGTGAATAATTTTACCCCTGTGTAGTCCTTTTTGGAGGAGTGGCATATTTACTTCACTCAAGAAGCAAAGAGACTTTGTCACCAAATATTTATGGAGAAACTAAAATTGCACATCAGCAGTTTTAAAAGACACAATGTTAACTCTGTCCTTTACCTGGTGTCACTTTCTCTTTCATTGTTCTATGTCTAGTTTTGAAATAAAAATCGAAACACTGAAGTTATGACAACTCAAAAGCAACTTGTGAAACTGATTCTGGAAACTTGTATTTCTTTCAGAAATATTATGGTGATTATTCTTATTTTTAAAGTCTACTGCCTTACTTAAAAGACAGCTAACATTAGGTACTTGCTTGCAATTATCTTCAGCTGTCACAAACACTATTTAGTGACAGTTGGAGGAGACAGGGGTCTTTGAAGGCAACATAGGTCAACCTTACTGTCACACAGGAAAGGAATCAGAATTCACCCCACATGTAAGTCACTTACCCAAGAGGACAGTCTTGTTACCAGCAGAGTCCTGTTTTCCTAGCTCCCTGTTAGGTATTCTTGGAGTCTAACAAGTTGACCAAGTGTCTATTTAAGTGAAAACCATTTTACCAGATGTATAGACAGAGTTACAAAACAAAGAAAACATAGTTCTTGTTCTCAAAATTAAGAGCTTTAGGACCACCAAGTTCATGTGAGGGTTGTTCATTGGTGTAGCTCAGTATCTGGCTTAGTGTCTGGTACTTGGCCCCTTCAGAATATTAAGTAAAAGGAGCTTAAGAGACAAATTAAACTAAGTGGGAGAAGGCTTACCTGCTGCAAAGATCAAGGAACACTGCACGTCAGAGGCTCCTGAGCAGAAGACTTTGAGGAATAGTTATTGCTGACAGAATGTATTTTTCAGGGGGAGACAGGAAAAATAGTCACAGGTCAAAGTATTGGCCCAAGAGTAAGTAGTATTTTTATTTTAAGCATTTTTAGAAACTATTATATACAAAGAGCTAGCACTATTTCTTTAGTCAGGTAGTTGTCTTCGATAATCCAGTCAAAGATCTCTTGGTCTAACTTGATAAAGACCTCATCCTTCATGTACTGATGGAAACACTGGCAACTCATCTTGAGGCTGGATTCACAGGTCAGTGCAGTTTTGAGCATACTTACAAGAACGGGAAACTGCAGGATTTTTGCACACCAGCAGAACTTTCTGGGGTTCAGTTAAGGCAAAAGGAAAGAGCTATGGTATGCACATGTTTTTCACATTTTGAGGACACAGTTTTAGTACCTTGCATTTTTTCTTAAGTAGGCTTCATGCCCAGTATAAAGCCCAAAGCATGGCTTGAACTCTCAACCCTGAGATCAAACCCTGAGTTAAAATCAAGAGTCAGACAACTGATGAGACAACTAGGTGCCCTTATGGGCTGTTTTTTAAAATTTTTTTAATGTTTATTATTGAGAGTGAGAGAGAGAGCGAGCAGGGAAGGGGCAGAGAGAGAGAGGAAGATACCGAATCTGAAGCAGACTCCAACCTCTGAGCAGTCAGCACAGAGCCCAACTATATCCCAGGCATTGATGCAAGCAGCTTATAGATCTGAATTCAGTTATTCTCAGTCTGACCCTCAGGAAACCGAAGTGTGAAGTTAAATAACTCACTCAAAGTCATCTGCTAGTAAGTGGAAAAACCATGATTTGAACCCAGGCAGTCTGGCTCTAAAATTTCTGGCAGCCTCGAAGCACAATGTCATGCTTACTCCTAGCTGTGAAGAATAGGATGAGGACCCAAAGGAAATAGAGTCAACCTTTTGTCATTGCTTGACCTCTTCCAGCAGGTTCCTGAGGTCTAAACTAAACCTTTCATTCCTATAAGCATCATCACTTCATCTGAACCATGGCTAATTGTGCTCAGAAAGTGATGCATGAGAACCAGCTTACTTCATGGACACTGGTAATGGAAATTGCCCTCTTCCTCGACTGACAGTAGGGAAGGGGCCTGAGTCTCTCCATGGAAGGCTTGAGGAAGCCTGGCTGACAACTGTGGTAAATAAGTATTCAGGAGCTAAGCTGGTGAATTGTTCAGGCGCACATGTGTGGAGATGGGCTAATTAAAGTGAAGGTCTGGAAGAGAAGAAAATGCTAACTCATGTGCATGTAGCATAATTATGTGCTGAGCATTTTACTTACATTAGTTCATTTAATTCTCATAATAATCAGATGAAGTTAAAAACTATTATCTATGTCAAAGTGGCAGTTTTAAAGGTTGGGAAGGTTAACGGTTTTGTTCAAGATCACACAGCTTCTGTAAACAGCAAAGATGGGTCAGATGTCTTGTCTGAGGCCCAAACCATACCCTTCCTACCCCACCACACCACACACTGTATCAGGACAGCCAGAGGAGCTGAGCACAAGGCAGACATGCTGTGGTGGTCCGGAACAGAGCATGGGTGTGTTGCCAGGCAGGGCCAGAAAGGAAGAAAGAAGCAAGATGATGTGGTTCCTAAGCCGCATCTGAGTGCGGAGGAGTCAAGAAGCCTGTGATGAGGCACATGGCCAAAGCTGGAGGCTGCGGCGAGGATTTCTGCCAGAGACCCAGACGGCCTGGACTTCTTGGAAGCTGAAGACTATTTTTTTTTAAAGGCAGTTGAGCTCCCTTTGGGCAGGCCCTTGGTGGGTGTCAGTAGAGCAGGCACACGGTGGAGGGAAGCCTGGTAAACCACTGAACTCGAAGAGCCCCGGTATTAATTGGAAGTGCTGCTTAGCCAGGCAGCAGCTCTCACCGCTCAGACCGTATGTGCAGGGAAGGGGTGAAGAGAGGATTTAGCGATATGGCAGTTGAGGTTTTTGGACTAAGTAACAGTGTTGGTTTGTTTTTACATTATTTCTATATGCTAAGTAATTGCTTTATAACCTTGAGGGTGGAGATTGGGTTTTATTCTTGCTCTCGTGCCCTTATTTCAGCGCTTTCCTTATGGTAGGAGTTTAATAAGTGTGAGATGAATGAACAAATATATTTATTAAGTATTGCATACATTGGACTTTAATTATACATTCAGTAGCAAAACAAACTGGGACCACATAACATCCATATTCTGGTTCTTGCCTTTTCTTCTATGTTTAATAGGGACCGGAAGTACTGGGTTTCCATTTAATATTTGTTCAGTGGAGGAATGGGGTGTCCGAGTTAGTTGTTTGAATGGAGTTCACTCTTCATGGTGAACCCCCTAGGAGCATTCCTTGCCTGGTTTCTGGCCTTGTGCGTAGGCACAGCTTTAAAGAAAATGGTGCCCTTCTCTGAATTTCATAAGACCAAAATGAATTCAAGATGCTTTGAGACCTATAAAAGGACTTACTTTTGTTATCTGCTTAATAAGCCAGAGACCTTGTTTTTAAAGAAAAGTTCTCAGAAAAATTGTCCCAAAGTCTAGTTAATTTACTACAAGCTAAGTTGTATCACTTCCTGCCCTAAATAAAACTGAATTTTCATTTACTTCTAAGAGTTAACAGAAATTGGGTAACAAATATTCGCCATTACAACTTCACACGCTGAAAAAAAATGAAGGTCCCTCAAAACGCTCAGCCTGTTGCCTCCATCTTCTCCATTCCAGTCTTCAGCAGCCCGATTCTCAGATTCACCTGCTGCAAGTTCAGCACAATAAAAACAACAGGGAAGAGGGGCTTGGAGAGAGTACAGCAACCATTTCCCTAGTAAATACACCGAGTCTGTGTTCACTGATGTCTCAACTAACACGTTAGTCAAGATTTTCCTTCTAGCAAGTTATTGAAATGTTATAAATGTTTGTAAGGTTCTCTAAACCTAATGTAAATTCATGATACAGTGATTAATGAAATGTCAGTCTTGCTTTACAAATATAACCTGTGGTCAGCATTCCAAAAGTTGTTCGAAATTTATCGTAAATTAAAAAGAGAGAAAAATGTGACGCATAAAGACAATGTTTTTCTCGATGTGACTGCCTAAGAGAAGAACTTTTATAAAAGCACTCGGAGGATGTCCCCCCAAAAGATTTCATGGTTTGTTACTAAACCCTATGCAAGCAATTTCAGTTACCTTTTTCTTAAATGAGCTTCCATGAAAAGGAATAAATAAAAAGCCTATGCCTTCATGCAGAACAAATCCATGATATAAAAAAGCTGGCCAGTCTAAAATTAAAAAGAAAGCACTTTCTTTTTATATTATATTTTATTATATATTTATATATCTTTTTATATTATATTTTATTATATATTAATACATTATAAATATATAAAATGTGTCTGTCACTTGGGACAATTTAGTAATTAAGATTAGCAATAATAGAGACCCAGAAATCGATTTGGCCTAATTTTTTGCCCACTGACAAGTGGGTACTGGGGGCTATCCCTGTGAGAGGCTAACCTTGAGGCAGTTAAACAATTACCTTCTCTAGAGTTGAAGTTGCTCTTATCTTTAAGCCACTTATTCATTTACTCAGCAAATAGGTATTTTGGTCTCAACCATTTGGTGGAGCCTGGAGATTCAATGGTGAGCAGAAAGGCCTGGCCCTCGCCTCAGGGAGTTCACAGTTTAAGAATCCACTAACTCACATGGACTTCTGCAGCCTCATACCAGGAGCAACTGCTGGTAAGGAACGGACTCTGACATCCGCCCTGCACAGACTCAATAGGAGTAATTGTACCCACTTGCCAGACAAGAGAAACATAAGAACATTACGACATTCATACAACTGTTAGTTGTTATAGGACGTAGCTCTGTCCCCTGCCTTCTGCCTGGGCTGGAATCTGGCAAAGTTACTCTTCTTTGGTTCATCACACAACGAGGAACACTTGGGATGAGCTAAAATTTTGAGTTTTGAATTCAAAATGGAGGGACCACAGTCAGAAACATGGTAGCTGAGAGATTGACCTGAGTCAGGTGAGATGCAGATAAGATTTAAGAGGTGTGAAGTGGTCCTGAAACTTGAGAATATAGAGCCAATAAAAGGACCCAGTGCTACCTGACAAGAATAAAATTAGCATTTATTAAATGCCTTGCACTGATTGTTATGATTTTGTACTAATTGCTTAAAAACAAAACAAACAAGCAAACCCTACATGATAGCTTTAATCTCTACTTTACAGATGAAGAAACTAAGGCACAGAGAAGTTAAGTAACTTGCTCAAGAAAAGTCAGCTAGTAAATGACCATGGTGGAATTTGGAACTAGGCAATTTGACCCAAGGCTATGACTTTGACCATTATGGTACAGTACCTCTCTTAAGAAGAAGTCAGAGCTTTAGAAGGATATTTGTCTGCCATTCAGTGTTCTGGTTCTTTTTCAGTGACTATGGCATATACAAGGACAGCGGCCATTGCTTTTTATCTCACATCAGTGCTGGGGCTTTTATAGATGATTATGTTTCTTTTCTTCTTTCTTCTAGAAAAACTTCTTGTTCCTTATCTTGGGGGAATAAAAGGTTGTTCCTATATTCCATTCATTTTCTACTAGCTCAGCCCCAAATGCACATTTCTCGGTATTCTTTTCCAAGCATAAGCCTTTTTGACCTTCAAAATCAATAGTATTTTATCCTGTGGGGAGCTTAGAAATCAAAGCAGTAGTCAAGTATGGGACTATCATTGTCTATGAAAAATGCCGTGACACTGGTGGTACTTTGATCACACAAAATGGAATTTGCCTTTGTGGAAAGCAAAAGACTTTGTTCTAAAAGAAGAGGGCTAGACTTCTTTTGGTTATTAAGAAATGGAGGTTATAAAATTACATTACCACTAAGTCCATGTGTGGATGAGTTCCAGGTAACCTGAGGTAAGAATCATTGTGCTTGAATTTACTGGTTAGTTGGGCATGGGTCCATCTTGGCACAAGCCACCTAAATTTTAGTGGGCAAAGAGTCAGCAAAGAATGGCTCCCAAAAAAGAAAATCAAGGGATAATTTAAAAATCAAATAAACTAGGAGTGGAAGTGGGACAGATACAATCCAACAGCAGGCTAATATGGGAGCCCAATTTCCACATCTCAGCTTGAAACACTGGGGCAAATTTCTGTAGCAGGGTACCATTATGGAGAATTCTAGATTTATTCCATGATTTTCTCTCAGTAAACTAGACAACACAGGGAAAGGAGAGAAGAGAGATACATTTTTGAGCTCACTAGTGCCCAGAACAGTGCTGGATGGGTACTTGTTCACCTCCCCACAACTACTTCTGACTTTACCACGATTTTCTTTGAAAGGTATCACATGAGGCTGTTCTGTCATTCTGCCTGAATTACTGTATTAATACTTAGAGTTCCTTAATTGTGTTCAGGAAAAATCAACAGCCATATGGGTTTTTTAAAAAATGAATATTTTATCAGTTCAATAATGAATATGAAAATGGTAAAGGAATTATATTTTGAATTTCATATTGCCCTTGTTGTCAATTCACCAGAGATTATATCTAGTTGGAAATTAAGATAATGTCATGGGATTTGGTGACTCAGAAATCCCATTTTCTAAATGTCTTTACAAGACCCCACGTAAACACCTGGATCTATATGTTTTAACTGTTCCAGTTCTTGTGAGTCTGACATGATAATTCGCAAAATCCATGTCAACAGTGGAAGGAGACTTGGGGATAATAGATGAAGACAAGAGGCCCTAAAAGATAAGAATAAAATTCAGGTCAATTCATATTGGGAGAAAAGTTAATGGTAAAAAAATAAGTTTGAGCATTTAGCCATGGTCTAGGATGAGGTCTACCATACTAGTGAAGTTTGCGATCATCTTTTTTTATGTATAGTTTGTAGGTCTTTTTCTTTTAAGAAATGTGGGTTTCTCACAACACTCTGGGTTTTTGTTGACTCACAACCTTACACTGAATTAAAGGAGAAATGAGTGCCCCACACAGCCCCACCTGCAGGGCCACATACCTGATAATATAGTCTTTATGAATAGAGGCCAGTGAACAGAGCTCATTCCATGGTCTGTGGTCCATTTTCATGGCCTCAGTACTATGTGGGCTGAGCCAGCGCAAAGCAGACTGCCTTCTAGGAAGAATACCAGGGCTTGGTACATGTCCTTCATATTTGAATCCATTAGCCTACTCGTGCAGGCTAACCCTGCACAGAAGACGTATTCTTCAAAGCTTTCAGTATGATTTGAACATGGTGACAACTGCTTTTGGCATCTGGCAGTCAGTGCTACGCAGGCCCAAACTCACTTGAGCCATGTATACTTCTTGCAGAATTATGTGACAGAACAATCATACAACTGTGCCTTTTCACCTGTTTTAAATTTTATTTGCTACCATTATTCTTTATCCTGCCATTGGTATTAAAAGAAGAGGAGAAACAGGGACTCTTAAAGAGAAAATAGCCTTCAAAGCTTCATTCCTACATTCTTGCTGTTTTGACTGATGACATAGCTGCTAATAAGATTAGTGCCTTCCCTTCTGTTCATTTTCTAGCAGAATTAGTTGCTGCGTTTACACTCTCTGCTGCTAATTTTGCTGGCAAATCTCTGGAGGATTCTAGCCTAATTTTCTGCTACCAGAAGCAGAACTGCCGTTCTAGTAGGTCACCTAACATTATTCAATTCCTTTAGGGGATCTTGAAGAATAAAACCTATAGGAATAATTTAGGCATAAATATCAAATACAAATTAGGGACCAATTTTTAAGACAGTCAAACTGATTGCTTCAGAACAGATATTTCTCTTTCATAATCCTTATTCCATAGAGTTGTAAAAAGTAAGTTATATACATTTAATGTTTAATTAAATTAAAGATATATTTAAATATAGTTAATATATCCATTGATTAATAATATATAATGTTAATAAATATATATAATTAAATACAATTGTATTTAATTACATATATATGAATTTAGATGTGTTATGTATATGTGTTTAGTATATTACATATTTAGAATATATTATACATATTTAGTAAATATATGTTTATTATATTACATTGCAATATATTATATTATGTTATATTGTATATTCAGATATAGCATTATATCCATATATTGATTATATTATATTAAATATGATATTGAAATTTAATAAATTTAAATTTTTAAAAGCAAACAGGAACAATTTCAGGTTCATAAATATGCATCTAGGTCATCCTTTGTTTGGGACTTGAATTATGTAGCCTAAAGATTATACAAGCAACTTACATTTTCTTCTGTGGATTCTCTTTTCTTCATTTTATGTACTTTGGAAACACTATCAAAAGGCAAATGAGGGCAGGTAGAGGTGATGCTCTTCAGATTCCTCCAGATTAGCACGATTGATGCAATGAAAGATGGCATGGCGTCTCTCCTACTGGGTGTAATGAAAACTAGGGAGAGGCAGAGTCTGGGAACAGCCTGGGACAGTAGTGGGGATGCTCTACTTGATGATGATTTTATTCACCACCCATGTTAGAGTCATGAGAAGAAGGGGACTGGTAATGGGGACTCAGATTGATATACTAGACCATTCCAGGGCAAAGGAGAAATTTAAACTATATTAGAGAATATAAGTAAAAAATGGAGGTAACTGACCCGGATTGGAGGATAGGATTACTCATGAGGCCTCTGTACTAAATTTAGACAAATATCTTTATCTTTCTGGAGGTGAGAGCCAATGGCAAATATTGTAGAATTTCCCCTAGGATATTAAAGGCACCAACTGGTCTCTGGCAATACACTGGACTTAACCACTGAGTAAGAGACATCTAGAATGTTAACTAAAACAGTAGGTGTTTGGGTTGTTTTTAATTTTCATTTTGTTTTCCTGAAGAGAAACACACACACACACACACATTACTTCATGGAAGGCATGGAAGCACAGCTCATTTAGATTGAATGATGTGAGAATTGTGGCAGCAGGGTTATTAGCAGGATAAAAGCTCAATAAGGTGATAACACAACTCACAAATCACCTCTACCAGATGCCACAAAATGGTTTGTAATTGACATAATAGGCTAGAATTGAAAGCACTGTACATTAATGAGCCTATGGACTTAAACGTTTGGGCCGGATTGTAATTGAGGAAAGTAGCAATTAATGTTGGCTGGTTACAAAGTTGTATTTAAATTTGTAATTATTTAGAATTGATTAAAGATTATGTGGAAAGATACTGGAAATTTAAGTGGACACTACAACAAAGTAATATTAGTAACAGCATAGCCTTCAGTACTCAGTAGAAAGTAAAGAAGGGAAGGAGGACACAACAAAACCCAGTGAGGCCTTGGTTCAGTGTTAATGTTCATAGAGCAACCTCCAACCTACACGTTGAGCAGAATGTTTTTCTGATACTTTTTGGCCCCAAACATGCTTTCATTATGGTATCATGACTCATATGTATCAGAATCAACTATATATTTGCTAAAAGTAATGCATACCAAACTTCAAAATTGATTTGCCTTTTTTAATAGATTAGAGGAGATTATTTTATCCTTAGCCTAATGCCATTACTGTTACTAACAACATTATATAGATCTTCCTCAACTTAAGGTGGGTTACTTCCCAATAAACCTATCATAAGTGGAAAATATTGTTAAGTCAAAAATGTATTTTTTGACATCATAACTTAGCCTAACTACTTGAAACATGCTCATAACACTTACATACAAATAAGCCTATAGTTGGGCAAAATCATCTTAACACAACAAAGCCTTTATAGTGAGATATTGAATCGGTCATGTAACTTATTGAATACTCTACTGAAAGTGAAATGGAGAATGGTTGTACAAGTACAGGGTGGTTGTAAGCATATGGGTTGTTTATCATGGTGATCACACAGCTGACTGGGAACTGCAACTTGCTGCTGCCACCCAGCATAACAGAGGGTCTTACTGAATGTCCTTAGCCTGGGAAAATATCAAAATTCCAAAATCAAACTACAGTTCTACTAAATGTGTATGACTTTGGTACAATGTAAAGTCAAAAAATCATAAGTTGAACCATTGCAGATCAGGGACCGTCTTTACACCCCTGAGTGAGAAGAGTGAGAAGCTGCCTAAAGACTGAGAAAGTTTAAGTGAGGTAAAGGTAAAGAACAGAGGTGGCACAGGTGGAAGAAAGACTGGGAAAGAAAATTAACCCAGTTTGTCTGGTCATAGAACATTCCTGCATCTTCTCATGCAATGATTACTGCAGGTCCTAAAATTCTGTGGTGTGCTTTTGAGCAGTATGAGCCCCTTTCCAATTTTGGGAGACTTCTACCTTATAAGCCAAGGTTCAACTCCCCTTAGAAAAGATGAAAAACACCTGAGAGACATTTTTCTAGTTGCTCCTGGAACCAGTGTACAGACGCAAGACATAAGCATGGCTAAACTGATGAGCCTTTTCCAGACACCGATTCACAAGATGGTGACAAGTAGTAACAGGAACTGCAAGGACACATTATAATTAGATTTGCAAAATATGGAAGTAAATAAAAAGTCTTTTTTTTTAAAAATTTTTTAATGTTTATTTTTTTTTTGAGAGAGAGAGAGAGACCGAGTGGAAGCAGGGGAGGGACAGAGTGAGAGGGAGACACAGAATCAGAAGCTGGCTCCAGGCTCTGAGCTGTCAGCACAGAGCCCAACGCAGGGCTCAAACCCATGAACTGTGAGATCATGACCTGAGCTTAAGTCTGGCGCCTAACTGAGCCACCCAAGTGCGCCGTGCAGTAAATAAAAAGTCTTAAAAGCAGCAAGGCAAAAGAACTTCCTGACTTATAGGGGAAGATCCATAAGGCTAACTGCAGATCTCTCCACAGAAACTTGGCAAGCCAGAAGGGAGTGGCTATTCAATGTGCTGAATGGGGGAAATCTGCAGCCAAGAATACTCTATCCAGCAAGGCTATCATTCAGAATAGAAAGAGAGGTAAAGATTTTCCAGACAAAAACTAAAAGAGTTCATGCTCCTGCCCTGCAAGAAATGTTAAAGAGAACTGAGTGGAAATAAAAAAAAGTGACAAAAGCAAGAAATGAACAGAGAAAATCTCCAAAAACAATGACAAAACAAGTAATAAAATGACACTAAATACATATCTATCAGTAATTACTCTGAATGTAAATGGACTAAACACTCCAATCCAAAGATAGGCTGTCAGAATTTATTTAAAAGAAAAAGATCCATCTATTCCATCTATATGCTGCCTATAAGAGACTCATTTTAGACTTAAAGACACCTGCAGATTGAAAGTGAGGGAAGAGAGAACCATTTATCATGCCAACGGACATCAAAAGAAAACCAGAGTAACAATACCTATTATCAGACAAACTAGACTTTAAGCCAAAGATTGTAACAAGAGATGAAGAAAGGCATTATGACATAATAAAGGGAATAATCCAGGAAGAAGATCTAACAATTGTAAGTATTTATGCCCTCAACATGAAACACCAAAAAATATAAAACAATTAGTAACAAACATAAAGGAACTCATTGATAATTATACAATAATAGTAGGAGACTTTAATATCTCACATGATGGGCAGGTCATCTAAGCAGAAAATCAATGAGGAAACAATGGCTTTGAATGACATACTGGACCAGATGGACTTAACAGATATATTCAGAGCATTCCATGCTAAAGCAACAGAATATACATACTTTTCAAGTGCACATGGGACATTCTCCAGATTAGATTACAGATTAGGTCACAAATCAGGCCTCAACAAATACAAAAAACTGAGGTCATACCATGCATACTTTCTGACCACAATGCTATGAAACTTGATGTAAACCACAAAAAAAAATTTGGAAAAACTACAAATGCATGGAGGTTAACAACATGCTATTAAACAATGAATGGGGAAATCAGGAAATCAGAAAAAAGAATACATGGAAACAAATAAAAATGAAAACACAACAGTCTGAAACCTCTGGGATACAGCCAAAGGGGTCCTAAGAGGGAAGTAGATAGCAATACAGCCTACCTTAAGAAGCACAAAAAATCTCTAATAAACAACCTAACCTACACCTAAAGGAGCTAGAAAAAGAACAACAAATGGAGTTGAAAGTCAGCAAAAGAATGGAAATAATAAAGATTAGAGAGAAGTAAATGATTTATAAACTAAAAAAAAAGCAATAGAACAAATTAATGAAACTGGTTCTTTGAAAAAATTAATAAAATTGATAATCCCCTATCAAGACTTATCAAAATAAAAGATAAAGGACACCCAAAAAAATAAAACCACAAAAAGAGAGGAGAAATAACAACCAATACCACAGAAATAAAACAATTATAAGAGAATATTTTAAAAACCTATATACCAACAAATTGGACAATCTGGAAGAAATGGATGAATTCATAGAAACATGTAAACTACCAAAACTGAAACAGGAGGAAGTAGAAAACTTGAACAGACCAATAATCAGTAAAGAAATGAAATCAATAATCAAAAATTTTCCAACAAACAGAGGTCGAGGGCCAGATGACTTCCAGGGGAATTTTACCAAACATTTAAAGAAGAGTTAATATTTATTCCTTTCAAACTGTTCCAAAAAAATAGAAATAGAAGGAAAACTTCCAAATTCATTCTATGAGGCTTGTATTACCTTGATACAAAAACCAGATAAAAATTGCACTAAAATAAAAGATCTACAGGCCAATATCGCTGATGAACATGGATGCAAATAGTCTCATAAAATACTAGCAAACCAAGTCCAACAGCACATTACAAGAATCATTCACCACAATCAAGTGGGATTTATTCCCAGGCTGCAAGGTGGTTCAATATTTACAAATCAATAACAAGATACATCACATTAATAAAAGAAAGATAACCCTATGAGCCTTTCAACTGATGCAAAAAAGTATTTAACAAAGTACAATATCCATTCACAATGAAAACCAGCAACAAAATGGGAAGAGGGAATGTACTTCAATGTCATAAAGCCATATATAAAAGACCCACAGCTAATATCATCCTCAATGGGGAAAATCTGAGAGCTTTCCCTCTCTGGTCAGGAACAAGACAGGGATGTCCACTACATGACTACTATTAACATAATACTGGAAGCCCTAGCTAAAATCAGGGAACAACAACAAGAACAAAACAAAAGGCATCCAAATCAGCAAGGAAGAAGTCAAACTGTCACTCTTCACAGGTGACATGATACTCTATGTGGAAAACCCAAAAGACAACACCAGAAAACCACTACAACTGATACATGAGTTCAGCAAACTCACAGGATAAAAAAGCAATGTATAGAAATCTGCATTTCTATACACTAATAATGAAACAGCTGAAAGAGAAATAAAGGAGTCAGTCCAGTCTATAATTGTGTCAAAAGCCATGCTACCTAGGAATAAGCCTAACCAAAGAGATAGAAGATCTGCACTCTGAAAATTGTAGAACACTTAGGAAGGGAATTGAAGATGACACAAAGAAATGGGAACGTATCCCGCGCTCATGGATTGGAAGAACAAATGTTGTTTAAATTCTATAGTACCCAAAGCAATCTACACATTTAATGCAATCCCTATCAAAATAACACCAGCATTCTTCACAGAGCTAGAACAATCTGAAAATTTATATGGAACCATAAAAAATCCCTAATAGCCAAAGCAATCCTGAAAAGGAAAACCAAAGCTGCAGTCATCACAAGTCTGTACTTCAAGCTGTATTACAAAGCTGTAATCATTAAGACAGTATGGTATTGGCACAAAAACAGACACATAGATCAATGGAACAGGATAGAGAACCCAGAATTGGACACACACATGTATGGCTAACTAATTTCCTTTGACAAATAAGGAAAGAATATCCGATGGAAAAAGTCTCTTCAGTAAATGGTGTTGGGAAAACTGGACGGCAACATGGAGAAGAATGAAACTGGAACACTTTCCTACACCATACACAAAAATAAGTTCAAAATGGATGAAAGTCCTAAATTTAGGACAGGAAACCATCAAGATCCTATGGGAGAAAACAGGCAGCAACTTCTTATTAGTCATGTCTCAGGAGAGAAGGGAAACAAAAGCAAAAATGAACTACTGAGACTTCATCAAAATAAAAAGATACTGCACAGTGAAGGAAACAATCAACAAAACTATAAGGCAACCAACAGAATGGGAAAAGATATTTGCAAATGACATGTCAGACAAAGAGTTAGTATACAAAATCTACAAAGAACTTATGCAACTCAGCAGCTAAAAAAAAAAAAACAAAAACCAGTGAAGCAATGGGCAAAAGACATGAATAGATACCTTTCTAAAGAAGAAATCCAGATGGCTAACAGACACATGAAAAGATGCTCAACATCACTCATTATCAGAGAAATACAAATAACAACCACAAGATACCACCTTACACCTATCTGACAGAATGGCCATAATTAACAACTCAGGAAACAACATATGTTGGTAAGGATGTAGAAAAAGGGGAACCCTCTTACACTGTTGGTGGGAATGTAGACTGGTACAGCCACTTGGAAAACAGTATGGAGATTCCTCCAAAAATTTAAAATAGAACTACCCTACAATCCAAGAACCACACTACTGATTATTTATCCGAAGAACACAAAAAATACTAATTTGAAGGCATGCATGCACATATTCCCTATTTTCTTACATGAAACGTGATGCGCTCTCTCTCTCTCTCTCTCTCTCTCTCTCTCTCTCTCTATATATATATATATATATATATATAAACATGAATGCATGTATGTACATTTGATCCTCTTTTTTTTAATAGTTTATTGTCAAACTGGTTTCCATATAACACCCAGTGCTTTCCCCACAAGTGCCCTCCTCCATTACCACCACCACTTTTCCTCCTCCCACTCCCCCTTCAACCCTCCGTTCGCTTTCAGTATTCAAGTCTCTCAGCTTTTGCGTCCCTCTCTCTCCCCAACTCTCTTTCCCCCTTCACCCCCTCCAAGGTCCTCCATTAGGTTTCTCCTGTTCTCCTGTTAGACCTATGAATGCAAACATATGGTATCTGTCCTTCTCCGCCTGACTTATTTCGCTTAGCATGACACCCTCGAGGTCCATCCACTTTCCTACAAATGGCCAGATTTAATTCTTTCTCATTGCTATGTAGTATTCCATTGTATATGTATACCACATCTTCGTAACCCATTGTGTATGTATACCACTTCTTCTTAATCCATTTATCAGTCGATAGACATTTGGGCTAGTTCCATTAGGTGCTCTGTTAGATTTTGAATCTGCGCTTCTTCTAGTTTGTTGAAATAGGCCTGGATTACAATATACTTTCCTCTAAGGACTGCCTTTGCTGTGTCCCAGAGATTTTGGATTGTTGTATTTTCATTTTCATTTGTTTCCATATATTTTTAAATTTCTTCTCTATTTGCCTGATTTGCCCAATCATTCTTCAGTAGGGTGGTTTTTAACCTCCGCACTTTTGGAGGTTTTCCAGATTTTTTCCTATGGTTAATTTCAAGTTTCATAGCTTTGTGATCTGATGAAAGTGTGCATGGTATGATCTCAATTTGTTTATATTTATGGAGGGCTTCTTTATGCCCCAGTATGTGATCTATCTTGGAGAATGTGCCATGTGCACTCGAAAAGAAGGTGAATTTCTTAACTTCAGGATGCAGAGTTCTAAATATATCTATCAGTTCCATCTGTTCCAATGTGTCATTCAGGCCCATTGTTTCTTTAGTGATTTTCCATCTGGTTAATCTATCCGTTGTTGTCAGTGGAGTATTAAAGTCAATTAGCACATTCTTATCAATAAGATTGTTTCTGTCTGTGATTAACTGTTTTATGTGGTTGGGCACTCCTCAATTTGGTGCATAGATGTTTATAATTGTTAGCTCCTCCTGTAATTATATAATGTCTTTCTTCATCTTTTGTTACTTCCTTTACTTTAAAGTCCAGTTTGTCTGATAAAAGTATGGCTCCCCCGGCTTTCTTTTGGCTTCCAGTCGCATGATAGCTATTTCTCCATCCCTTGACTTTCAACCTGAAGGTGTCTTCAGGTCTAAAATGCGTCTCTTGTAGACAGCAAATAGATGGATTTTGTTTTTTTATCAATTCTGCTACCTTGTGTCCTTTGGTTGAGCATTCAGTCCATTTACATTCAGTGTTATTATTGAAAAATGTGGGTTTAGAGTCATTGTGTTCTCCCTAGAATTCATGTTTATAGTGGTGTCTCTGGCACCTTGTATTCTTTGCAACATTTCCCTCATAGAATTTCTCTTAGGATTTCTTGTAGGGCTGGTTTGGTGGTCATGAATTATTTCAATTTTTGTTTATTTGGGAACACTTTTATCTCTCCTTCTATTTTGAATGACAGGCTTGCTGGATAAAGGATTCTTGGCTGCCTGTTCTTCCTGTTCATCACATTGAAGATTTTTTGCCGTTCCTTCCTGGCCTGCCAAGTTTCATTAGATAGGTCTGTAACCACTAGGTTTCCCTTTGCATGTGAGGGCCCTTTTCTCCCTAGCTACTTTCAGAATTCTCTCTTCATCTTTATATTTTGCCAGTTTCATTATGATATGTCATGCCAAAGTTCTATTCAAATTACCTCTTAAGGGGGTTCTTTGTGCCTCTTGAATTTGAATGTCTATTTCTTTTCCCAGATTTGGGAAATTCTCAGTTAAAATTTGGTCTAGTATCCCTTCAGGACCTCTCTCTCTTTCTTCCTCTTCAGGAATTCCTATGATATGGATGTTGTTCCATTTGATTGTATCACTCAGGTCTTGAATTCTCCTTTCCTGCTCCTGGATCAATTTCTCTCTCTCTCTCCTTTTTTTTTTTTTTTTTTTGCTTCCTTTTTTGCTATAACTGTGTCTTCTTATTCACCTATTCTTCTCTCTGCCTCTTAAATCCTTGAGGTGGCCACCTCCATTTTATTATTCACCTCATTTATAGCCTTTTTTAATTCATCACATCTATTTTCAAAGTCCCTAGTCATTGTATCAGTAGCTTCTTTGATGTTTTTTTCAAGCCCAGCAATTAATTTTATGACAAGTGTATTTAAATTCTTGTTCAGTTATGTTGTTTAGATCTGTTTTGAGCAGTTCTGTGGCTGTGACTTCTTCCTGGAGTTTCTTCAGGGGAGATTTCTTTCGTTTTGTCATTTTGGCTAGCTTTCTGTCTCTTGTCAGTTTTAAAAAGCTCATTGTGCACTGTGCACCTGTTAGTATTGCTCTGTTAAAGGAGGCTTATTGACTATCCAGGACCTGTCATTTCAGGAAATGTTCTTTTAATGGTGTCTCTGCTTCTTTTGTTGTGCCTTTGATGATTTTATTACTCTACTCAGCAATATTTGGGACTCTCTGTCATGCATACTTTGGCTTGTTTCTTGGGGTAGCCCTGAAAAGGAAAACAGACAAACACACAAGGAACAGAAGCATGCAAATGCACAGACAAATCAAACAAACAAATTAAAAAGGGAAAGGAATAAAAAGAAAAGGGAGAGGAAAGAGAAGAAAAGAAGAGAAGAAAAAAATAAAGGGGGGCAGAGACAACAAAGGACAATGGACAGTCTAAAAGTGTATATCCAGTCAAGGGGAGAGATAAGTATGAGATAAGGGAGAATATATCTGGATGACAAGAGAACAAAAAAAAGAGGGAGAAAGGAAAAACTCAGGAGTAAAAATTAAAAAAAAAATTTTTAAAGTAAAAAAGGCAATAGTAATGAAAAATAAGTACCAAAAAAAGCAGCAGCTCTCCCTCGCAGATAGGTGTAGTTTGGTGTCATAGGTCTCTCGGGGGGTTGCTCTCAGAGACCCCACCTTGGTGGTTGCAGAGAGAAGAATTGCGGTGCCCTAATCTCTGCTGGAACTAAGCGCTGCCAGCCACTTTTTTTTTTTAATAGTTTATTGTCAAATTGGTTTCCATACAACACCCAGTGCTCTTCCCCACACGTGCTGTCCTCCATCACCACCACCTCTTTTCCCCCGTCCCCCTTCCCTTCAACCCTCAGTTTTTTCAGTATTCAATAGTCTCTCAACTTTTGTGTCCCTCGCTCTCCCCAACTCTCTTTCCCTCTTCCCCTCCCCCTGGTCCTCCATTAGGTTTCTCCTGTTCTCCTGTTAGACCTATGAGTGCAAAGATATGGTATCTGTCCTTCTCCACCTGACTTATTTCGCTTAGCATGACACCCTCAAGGTCCATCCACTTTCCTACAAATGGCCAGATTTAATTCTTTCTCATTGCCATGTAATACTTCATTGTATATATTATATATATATACCACATCTTCTTGATTCATTCACCAGGTGATGGACATTTAGGCTCTTTCCATGTTTTGGCTATTGTTGACATTGCTGCTATGAACATTGGGGTACATGTGCTCCTATGCATCAGCACTTCTGTATCCCTTGGGTAAACCCCTAGCAGTGCTCTTGCTGGGTCATAAGGGAGTTCTATGGATAGTTTTTTGAGGAACCTCCACACTGTTTTCCAGAGCGGCTACCCAGTTTATATTGCCACCAACAGTGTAGGAGGGTGCCCGTCTCTCCACACCCTCGCCAGCATCTATAGTCTCTTGATTTGTTCATTTTAGCCACTCTGACTGGCGTGAGGTGGTATCTCAGTGTGGTTTTGATTTGTGTTTCCCAGATGATGAGTGATGTTGAGCATCGTTTCACTCTTATGAGTCTGATCTCCTTGTGCTGCAGCTGGGCCAAGCTGTATTTTCTAGGCCTGCCTTGTTTCAAAATTTTAGTCCATGCACTTTTATGCTACCACAGATAAGATGTACTCGCTTTGGCGACTGGCTTCTTAGCCGGGATCACATAGGGGGAGGGAGCAGTTTCTCTTGGTGCCAGCAGGGATTTGTGTTGTTGCTGCCAGCGACAAGGTGCGCTGTAGGAGGCGAAATGCACGCCCCCACAGCCATGCTGCCAACTCCCAGCTGGGATCATAGGTGGAGGGAGCAGTTTCTCTGGGCGCCAGTGGGGATTCACACTGCTGCAGGCACTGTTGGAAATGAGGTGGATGCTCCCACTCCGCAGCCAAAGCTGAAGTGAGCGACCCCCGCTGCCGCCGCTGCTGCTCCCGCCGACTCCCTGCTGGGATTCTGCAGGGATGAGGGCTGTTTTTTCCCTTGTGCCACCCGGGTTCAGGATTCGCGCTGCCCAGCAGTTATATATGGAGTAAGAGTTTTTCTCTCCATGCCGGCTTAAACGTTCTTTATCTCTTCTCTAGAGACAATACTATCAGTATGTTCAGTTTCACTTTCTCTTCCCTTTGTCTCTCAGGGGCATAGGGCGCTTTCCCTGTGTTGGGCTGGGGCTCCCACCTCCCCTGCCCTTCTTGGACTGGCCTATTTTCCAGTCACCCCAGTTCGCACTCACTCACTCAGGCATCTTTAAGGTTGTCTTCTTTCTGGAGTCTATATTTTCTCCTTCCACTCTTGCAGATGAGAGTAATGTCCTTCTATAGATAGGGCGGATGAAGTTTACAGAGCTCCCTTCCTCTCTGCCATCTTGGCTCCTCCCTCACACTTGACCTCTTGAGACCTCAATTCCTGTTTTTGAGTGTTTTTATTGTGAACAAGACTTTGATTTTGAGGTAGGTTTTTTCAATATCAGTAGATATTATGTGGTTGATAATTTTTTATATCATATACTAATAGATTTCCCTTTATGGAAAAAACCTTGCATTCCTAGAAGAAATCCTACATGCTCATGGTATATTTCTTCATGTGGTATTAGATTCTACTCACTAATAGTTATTTAGTATTTTGAATCATTACCAAATGGATACTGGTTTATAGTTTTTTGTACTGCCCTTTACCTTTCTTCCATTCCCATTACTTTCTCTCTGATCTTTTTTTACTTTCTTTTTACTTTATTCTCTTACTATTTACCTGCCTTTCTTGTGCACCTATTAAATTTTTATGTGAGTGTTTCTCCCTTGGCTACCTTACAATATATCATTTTTACATTTCAGATATTTTTGTCTTTTTAATTTATATCCTTCTGAATACAATCAACTCTCTATTTCTTAAACTTTTCATCTTTTTCTGTTCTTATTTTTTGAATTTCTAATTTATGGGATTTTCTTTTACATTTTAATGCGTGAATGAGTATATATGATTCAGTTTGGAGTGTTGACTTAAAAACTTCTGCTCCTTGTTACTCAGTTGGTATATGTAAAAATTTATAACCTGATTTTTTGCAATGGCTCTGTATGAGTCTGTTGAAATTTCTTTTTTAAAATTTTTTTGAAAGACAGTGAGAGAGAGAGAATCCTAGACAGACTCCATATTCAGCACAGAGCCCAATGTGGGGCTCAATCTTATAACCCTGGGATCATGGCCTGAACCAAAATCAGGAGTTGGACCCTGAGGAGTGCCTGAGTAGCTTAGTTGGTTAACTCTTGGTTTCTGCTCAGGTCATGATCTCTCAGTTTTCTGAGTTTGAGCCATGCATCAGGCTCTGTGCTGGCAGTGTGGAGCCTGCTTGGGATTCTCTCTCTCTCTGTCTCTCTGTCTCTCTGTCTCTCTCTCTCTCTCTGCCCCTCTCTCAATCTCACTGTCTCTGTCTCTCTCAAAACAAATAATTAAACTTAAAAATAAGTTGGACCCTCAACCAACTGAGCCACCCACGCACCCCTCTGTTCATTTTTATTGTATTGAGGTGATTTATAAGATTCCTTACTTAATGGCTATATCTTCTAGCAACATAGCATGGTCCATATGCATTAGAGGGTATTTTGATTATTTGTTTTAGTCACCCAAGGAAGAGCTTTAAGTCCTTCAATGCTGTGTTTCTCCTTGATATTGCAGGGCCCTAAATTTTTCACTTTTTGCTTCTTTTTCCATTCACAACTCGATTACAGAGTGCTTCTCCTTTTTTGTCTCTTTTTTCTCCCCTCAAACAATGTTGTGGATGATGCCCTTTAAGTAACTCTTGATCATTTTACTCACACATATTCTGAAGTTCTTTCCCTGAGCTCTGTGACACTCTGCCTGGACACTGTTATCATATTTTCATAGAGAAAGCAAACTGGGTCTCTGTGATGGCAGATTCTGATGACCCCTAAGCCATCCTGCTAGTTTTCCTTTTTTCGCTTTCCTGGAATGTTTCTCAGTGTGCTTTTGCTCACTACATAGCTTCAAAGGAGTCCAGGGGGCAAGCCAGAGAATGAAAGATTATGCACTGGGATGTGTTGAAATTTATGTTTTAAGTCACAGTAATTTTCTCTCTTCAAGTTATGATGAAGAGTATGGTTTTGTGTAGATTTACATATCATGTCGTTTTGAATCATTCAAGGAAGAAATATCAGAAGGGAAGTAGTCAGGCAACTGTCAGTATTTTTGGCTATCCAGAAGCCCCCACATTTTGTGTTTTTAAAGTTCCTGTCTGCTAACTTCAATTATGCAGATCATCTGTCTATTTGCTTTTATTGTGTTTTTCCTCTAGATTGTTCATCATATGACCTTGCCTCTTCGCATGTATAGTAATTCTTGATTGTAGGTGTGCTACTGTGTATAAAAGACCCATAGAGGTTCCAGATATTGTTATACAGGAAAAGTTTCCACTTCTACTCCTGCTGTGGATGAACTGTGTGTCTTTCCAAAATTCATATATTGATGCTCTAACTCCCAATGTGATTGTATTTAAAATGGGGTCTCTAAGGAAGTAATTAAAATTAAGTAAGATCATAAAAGTGGGGCCCTAATCTGAAAGGATTAGTGCCCTTATAAGAAAGAGAACTTCTCCCTCCAGCTCCTGTTCTCATGTACTGAGGAAAGACTGCAGTGAGAAGGAGACCACCACTAAGCCAGGAAGAAAAGTCTCACCAGAAATTGAATTGTCCAAAACCTTGATCTTGCACTCCCAGCCTCTAAATCAGTGAGAAATAAATTTCTGTTTATATAAACTGCTCAGTCTACAGTATTTCATTATGAAAGCCCAAGCAGACAAAATACCTCTTTTATGCAGAGAATGGGACCTAATCACAGACATCCAGTCAGGTACTAGACTGGTGTAACATTTTAGTAAGATTCAGTCTACTTCTTGTTTAATCATGGCCCCAGTGTATGGCTATCTGCGGCTTTTTTTCTTTTAATTTTTTTAATGTTTTATTTATTTTTGATACAGAGAGAGACAGAGCATGAGAGGGGGAGGGGCAGAGAGAGAAGGAGACACAGAACCAGAAACAGGCTCCAGGCTCTGAGCTAGCTGTCAGCACAGAGCCTGACGTGGGGCTGGAACCCACGAACGTGAGATCTGACCTGAGCCGAAGTCGGAGGCTTAACCGACTGAGCCACCCAGGTGCCCCTATCTGGGGCTTTTCACTCTAAGCATGGTGGCTCTTGGCCTCTTTAGCGCTGAAGGACTGCTGGAGATACATTTCTGTCCTTCAGAAGTTTTCAGCTTTTTCTCCACCTGTCACGTGCAACTTCAATATTTGATAAATGTCTTTAGCCTGATACTGGCCATATGTTTGAGGTAAATCTCTTCCCTGCTGAGAATTTGTTTCCTAAGTTCTGGGAGACTGTGGGAAAGTCCTATACTGTGGGGAGAACCAGGCATGCATTTGCGGCTCCTCAGGTATCCAGCACTCCTCTATATTGCCAGAAGCTCTCCTTGTTGGTCTTCTTTTAGCAGAGCCCCTCTACCTTGATAGAGCCCAAGGATCAGTGCATCCCTCAAACTGACCAGTGCCCCACGAGAAAAGGAACTGGCTATCATCAGATCCTCTCAGATTATTCTCTCTCTAGAGGATTGATTCACTTCGACTTCATTGCTTTCACAACTCTGATGTTTCTGAAAATAACTTTTGTAATATTTTCCATTTGTTTGAGTAAGAGTATTGGCCTATTATTATTAGTACTGTACTGCTCAGAAGCAGAAGTCCTTCTCTACACAATTTCTAATATTTACAACAACCCTTGACATCCTAAAAGGTTTAACAGAAATGAAATGTGTGTTTGTTGGAATGAGCAAATAAATAAATAATGCTGATTTTGCCTGTTTCTTGTGTTGAGTCAAGTTTGCCACTCTGTTGGGCAAGAGAAGAGAGACAAGCTATTTTGTTGAAACAGCAAAAGTGCTACAGCCAAAAATCAGGAATATGTGTCAAAGGCCATATTTTTGAAGCATGAACCAATCAGACCCTGTCAGTTTAGGTTCTTGGGCTTTCAGATTTTATTTTCACCAGTTTTTGCTTTTTAAGTTCTCCTCTATCACCACAAGGTTGGAGGTAGTGGGTGGGATATTTGTTTACTAGCTTGTGATCTGTCTTCCTAACTAGACTCCATGAGAGCAGAGACTTTGTCTTGCATGCTATTTTATCTTCCTGATCCAGCACAGTGCCCAACCTGTGGTAGGTGCTCAAATCATTTGGATGAATGAATAGATGAATGAATATAACTAAACTTTTTCAGAGTCTGGATTGCTAGCAGATCAATCTGATTAAATGCATAAATTAGAAATAAAACAATGAGATGCCTGGGTGGCTCAGTCAATTGAGCATCTGGCTTTGGCTCAGGTTATAATCTCATGGTTCATGGGTTCGAGCCCTGCATCAGGCTCTGTGCTGACAGCTAGTTCAGAGCCTAGAGTCTGCTTCAGATTCTGTGTCTCCCTCTCTCTCTGACCCTCCCCTACTCGCACTGTTTCTCTCTGCCTCTCAAAAATAAATAAAAAACATAAAAAAATAAAAATAAAAAGAGAAATAAATCAAGGCTTAGCGGAAACGATGACAGTTACTAGCATTGATACACATATTGTGTATTGACTTTGAGAAACTTGAGAACTACATTAGCAATAACTTTGATCTAAAAGAAACAGAAGTCAGGGGCACCTGGGTGGCTCAGTCAGTTAAGCAGCCAACTTCAGCTTAGGTCATGATCTCATGGTTCATGAGTTCCAGCCCCATGTCAGGCTCCAGATTCTGTATCTCACTCTCTCTGTCCCTTCCCAACTTGTGCTCTCTATCTCTCTCAAAAATGAATAAACATTAAAAAAATAAAGAAATAAATAAAAATAAAAGAAATGAGTTCAAGAATACATTCTATTACATGGTCATTTATGAGATTAAATTGTCCTAAACTCCCTCAAATAAAATAAAATCCTACCCATCAAGGTAAGAAGAACTTTGGAGAAAATAAACCATAAACAAAACTTCAAAATGTAGATAACCTTGGAAATATTCTTAACTTCCAGTGCTAAGTATAATTATTGACCACTTGGAACCTGGCAAAGGAATTTCATCAATAGATGTATTTATACATACAACACCAAATAAGATCATACAAACAAGTAATTCTTAGGAAACCAGAATTAACCTTGTATATTATTTATCACTTCATTCTTCTCCTCTGAAGAATATTCTTCCATAAGATTTTTGTAAAAGCAGTATAATTTTCTTAAAAATTACAAGGCTATATGAAATGATTGATTCTTACTAAAAATCTGGAGAAAACAAATCAATTTTAGATGTCTGTAAGTGAAATAATAATCATGAAAAACATAATATGTGAACATATACATTTTCTTTACATGTTGTTGAAAATGTTCAACAGCAGGATAATTGGCCATAGGGGATGATTCATGATAAATAATCCAAAAGTCCATTTCCTTACAATGTAATTTCTACATTATGCAGTGTAATTTCTAAATTAAATTCTAAATGATGCAATGATGAGAGAAGCCAGAGTAAGAAGTAAAGCATACGGGCTTTGGAATGAAACAGTTCTGAATTCAAATCTTTGCCCTAGTGTTACTGGTGATGTAAGTAACTTCTCTGAACATCATTGTCTTCATTTGTAAAGCGAGAATTATTGAGAGAGCTCAGAGGACGAATCTTAGTCTAGGAGATAACTAGGGCTCTCTGGTAGAAATAGCAAGAGTTTCTCTAATAAAGGAGAGGAACTTCATAGGTCAACCAGAGCACAGGGAGAGACAAAGACAAAACAAGGAAAGAATGAAGCAGAACTATGATATGATAGTCATTCTTTTAATCACAGAGTGGAGCAAAGTTGGACTCTGGCCAGATAGAAATAAAGGTCTTGATCAGAAATACATAATTACACTTTGACATCAAATTTCCCTGACAATAGGATCTATGCTTTAACATGATAAGATTACATACAAGGAAAACAGTTCCTAATAATTGTATTTATTTTGCCTTAAGAATTATATGGGAGAGAGTTTGGAAAGGGGCTAAGATATATATGAAGATGTATATCAAAATGGAGAATATCATGCAGGAAAGGTTATCATGTTCTTGAGCCCTGAGAGAACATCTTGTGCTAATGACCTGCTGCTTCTCGGGGTTGAGTTTGGTGAGAAACAGAGGTAAAAAATAGATCAGGTAGTTGCATGTCTACATTTTGCCACCTAGTCTAATCAGACTGCTGCTTGGAAGGAAACCCCAGAAATTGGGATTCCAGGACTGAAGAGTTAAAATTGCCCACCTTCCTGGCACTTGCTTATATAGATTTGGAACATGCTGGCCTCCCAGAGGCCTCTCCTGTTTCTTACAACTGCCTTGGAGGCTGGGGTGTGCCTGGGGAGGAACAAGAGATCAGAAAGTTCCTTGGGATAACAGTGTCAACCTCTGATGTTCTGAGAATTAATTGAAAAAACTTATGAAAGGACTTAGCACAGGGTGCCTGAGTGGCTCAGTTGGTTAAATGTCAGACTCTTTTATTAAATTAATGTTTACTATTTATTTTTGAGACAGAGAGATACAGAGCATGAGCAGGGGAGGGGCAGAGAAAGAGGGAGACATAGAATCTGAAACAGGCTCCAGGCTTCCAGGGAGGGAATTAAAAAGAAACACCAATTAGAAAATGCTTCTATCTTGCGGATTTCAGACCTTTACTTTTCGGGCGCATTCTTCCCTTTTCAGTTTTGAATAGTAAGTAAACCATGTAGAACTACCCACTCATGGAATATCCCTAAAACCTAACCTGTGTTTGCAAGGGAACTGGCAGGATTAAAGAGATTGGAGGAAGAGTGCTGTGATGAAATCAGTGTACCATGATTATTGGATCATTTTAAATGGCTCTGATCTTTAAAATAAAAGATTGCACTTTATTATAGCAACTGAAAATGCCATTAACTTTACAAGCATTTAACTATTTCTGGTCTCAGGATTTCATAATAGAATTTACTTTTCATTAAGAAATAAAATTTTATATCATTGTAGGCTATGTTTTCCCCCAAACATATTTCACTTGTTCACTAAACATCAAGAAAAGGGGCAAGGCTGAATCTTGTGGTCTGCGCAGCTAAGGATTTATGAGGATAAATGGTCATTGTCTCTAATTATAATTTTTCAGACAATGAAGTACAAAGTTACTGGAGGAATACGTTGATGGCTGTTTTCCTGAATTAGAACTCTTAATAGCAAGTGACAGAAACACACATCAAAGTGGTGTAAAAAGAAGTAGAAAGAACAAGAGAAAGAGAAAAACAAAAGGAATTTATTGACTTAATTATCTAAGTTGTATGTAACTCTCACTTCAGGCATGGCCAGATCCAGGGTTCGACCAGGTATTGGGATTCAGTTTTTTTCTGTTTCTTGGCTCAGATTTTCTCTGTATTGGCTTAACTCTCACACCCTTTCAGAGCTGTGGATCTTACAGGTTATAGAGACTCTAAATACTTCCATCCTCAAATCAAGGAAGGATGGAAGGAATGAAGGAACGAAGGGAGGGCAGGAGGGAAAGAGGGAGAGAGAAAGGGAGAATGGAAGGAAAGAAGAAAGGGAGCATGGAAGGGAAGAAAGGAATAAAAGGAGAGATTTCTCCCCCTCTGTGGTCCCAACAAAAGTCCGAGATTTGAGTCTCAGTGATTTGGCTGGGGTAATGTCACCAGTGACATCTAGGATGCGAAGCTTCTTTTTGTCCAGTTTTATATTATATCATATATCACTCCAGAGGTCACAAGGTACAGGGTGAAGTGCTACCCAATCCTAATGTTATTTGTTTACAATTACTGTACCTGTGTGTGTTTCTTCCAGTATAGGCCTGGCCTCTCTACCATGTTTAAATTCTGCCTTTGGGTAAATCATTTCTAAGTAGTCAGTCAGCTTATATTATTATGCTAGCAATAGACACCTCGCTTTATCTCTTTCTCAAGCTTATCAAACTTGCCTTGCTGTATATTAAAAGTTGGCTCTGCAGGGAACACCATGACAATTTGGGTTGTTGCAAGAAAGGAAAATATGTGCTAGAGATAACATGATTGGGAAGATGTGTGTTAGTTTGCTTTGAGGGATGAGTCTGATTTCTCTATGTATTGGACTTAATTGGATTTTAAAGTTACTATTGCTGAAGCATAGTTATAGAAAACTAGGGGTACAGTATAAGTTTGTCTTTCTGTTATTAACAGATAAAGGGAATATAATATTAGTCCATTTAATGAATTTGTCTATTTATGAACATATTTCATGATTCATGACATAAATGGCAAGGGCCAGTAAGGCAGTCATATTAACAATGCTGCTTCCAGAAGCTTCTGTAGGTAGGACATTTGCACTCTAGCAAGGCAATGAAAAAAATATAGATTTGGAATTATAAAATTATGTTAATGTTTTGGTCCTACACTTACTATTTGTAGCACCCTGGACAATTTACTTCATCCTCATGTAACTCTGTGTGTCTTTACCTATCAAATGACAATAACAACGTATGTCCTACTTAATTGTCTTGGTCCATTCGGGACTGAGCAACAACAAAATACCACAGACTGGGTGGCTGATAAGCAACAGAAATTTATCTATCACAGTTCTTGAGGCTGGAAGTCCAATATCATGGTGCCAGAATGGTCAGATGTGGTCCCCCTTCCATGTCACAGACTTCTCATTGGATCCTCCCGTGGAGTAAGCAGGAGCTAAGGAGCTCTCTGCAGCCTCTTTTATAAGGCATGAAACCTATTCATGAGGCTTCAGCCCTATGAGCTAACTACTTACCAAAGGTCTGACCTCCTAATTCTATCGTCCTTGGGGGATAGGATTTCAATATATGAATTTGTGGGACGGGAGGAGAGACACATACATTCAGACTGTAGCACTAACTTACAGGGCTGGTTTGAGGTTGGAATAGAATAAAGTACTTATAATCCACTTATTCATTCCCATATCTCTCCTGTAAATGAAGTGCCTTAATAGAAAGTCAAACTGTGCTCAACAACTTTGTTGGATGAATAGGTATATAAATGCATCAATGATCAAACAGATGAATGAATTAATGATAGCCATAGAGGGAAACAGAAAATGCTGTTCAGCCCTGGCTTGGGGAAATTCTAAGATTGACAATATTTTAACAATATTTCAGAATGTAGAATCCCTGTATTTGACTCTGCATACCTTTTCTTAGGTTTCTCTTAGTGGAAGCTAAAGATCAAGATCTGGAAAGAATAGCAAATCTCTTAGGGAAGAAACAGCCAGGAAAATTGCTGCTCTCTTAACTCAAAGAGAAACATTGATTAAAGGTAAGACACAGTCAAGAAGTAAGATGGAGAACTTATAAAAGTAAATTATATTATAATTAACACTTACTAATTTTTCTAAATTTTGGAACATGACTCTTTCATTGCAGAGGCTCTCGAATTAAAGTATTTCTGAAGGAAGCCTTTGAAATCCCTGGAGATGACTTTCTACCTTTTTAAAAAGGTCATTTTCACCCCATTCATATTCTCTGCACAAGTTCATATGATTGCTAGTTCAGGAAAATGGGAATGGATTTAGGTAAACCCAAGACTACCTGCTTATTTACAATGACATCAGTTGGGAGGTGGGAGGGTCTCCACCATGGGAAAATATTTCATATGTGTGGTTATTTGATCTCCAGAATTATGGTTTTTTTATCCATTTCTGGTGAGAAAAATATCTCTTTTATTACTGTTTCTAAATCATGGTGAGCACAGATAGACTCCAATGTCTATACAAAGCTGTGTGTGAATGTTCGAATAGCAGAGTAAATATGATGGAGAGAGAGTTCTAATGCAAAAGAATTTTGGGACAGGTACTATATTATATTATACTCTTCTTGGTTTTCTGATTAACATATTTGTATTCTATTACTCATGGCTATAACTACACAGGATGCATGATAGAAACACTCTCACATGTTCATTCAGCCACAAGTACAAGCATGAAGCAAATTACCACCAAGAACCTCTGCAATTTGTGTCAGGGAAGAGAAATATATGGAGCTAGGAAGAAGTCTCTGTGATCACATTTGGATTTTCTCAGAATACCTTACAAGTGGGAGATGTTTCTCAGCTCTGTGCCAAAAGTTTAGAACCCGGAGGTGGTAGGGAAATAGAGATGGAAGAATCTGCTTTCTCACCACCACCCCTCCACTAGACATGCTCTGTTTCCACTTCCCACACCAGAGTACAGGGAAGAATCCAAAGTTATCACAATCTCTAGACTGGTAGCAAAGGCAATAGTACACTGGGGGTGGGGGTTGGGAGAAAAGAGGGATCTTCATTGCTTCTTTTCATTCATGGGCATAATCAATAACCCTATGGGTTGGCTGGAGGAGACAACCAGTAATGAAGTTGTTACAGAAACAAATTTAGTAATCCAGTGGAAATGGGCTAACAATATGAGCTGAGGATTCACATATACACAAAAAACAAATGGCTTTTAAACACATGAAAATAAACTAAATCTCTATAATAAGGAAAAAATAAGACTACAGTGAGCCTCCACTTTCATGTGACAGATTAAGTAAGACCCAAACATCCACATTCAGAGGATGGATGAGAGTGAAGGTAGTGTTGTTTGTGGAAATAGAAATTGATAAAAATTTTTGGAAGTCTATTTGGATGTATCTACCAAAATGTAAAATGAACAAAGCAAAATTTGTAATACACACACATCTCTAGGACTCTTACAGATATAATCAGCCTAATGTGCAAAAGCATATGTACAATGATATTTAATACAGCACAAATACCGTTTGTAAGAACAAAAGAATGTGGACAATCTAAACATTTGACAATAGTAAAATGCTTAAATAAATTTATGCCAGTACAATAAGATATCATGCATTCTTTAAGGAGAGGGAGGTTCTGATATGGACTGATTTTCGAGGTATTTTGCTCAATGAAATAAAGTAGGCACAGGAAAGGGCGGATATCTTCCTCATTCACTGTCCTCCAGCCTTTCCCCTGGATAAGAGAAACAGGACTTTCTCTCTTTCAGATACACCAAACTCATTTCAGCCTAGTGCCTTTGTAGTTACTAGCTCTGCTGTCTGGAATGTCTTAAGACTCTCACATAGCTAGCATCTGCTCATCTTATAGGTTTTCTTGTGAATTCCTCCTCTATAGAGGGAACTTCTACCTACCTACCTATGATATCTTACTGGAGGAATCAGCCTATTTTGCTAGAAACTGTGTGATATTACTAATATGTTTGTGAAATAGAGTGTATAACAGCTACAGTGCCCCAACCCCATCACTTGTATTGAGTCACCCAGTTTGATTTTCTTCATAGAACATAGAACTACTTAAAAGCATCTCATTTTAAAAATTGCTTTATATGTTTATTACCAACCTCTTGCACAGACTTCAGCTTATTAGGATTTAAGGTCCAAAAGGACAGGAGTTTTGTCATGTTGATCTCTATGCCTCCAATATTTAGAACTGTGCCTAATACAGAGAGTAAGTTCTTTTTTTTTTTGAGAGAGAGAAAGAGAGAGAACACGTGTGCACGTGCACAGGCATAAACAAACAGGGAAAGGGCAGAGAGAGAGGGAGAGAGAGAATCTTTTTTTTTTTTTTGAGAATCTTTTTATTTTTAAGTTTGTTTATTTATTTATTTTGAGAGAAAGAGAGAGGGAAAAAAGCAAAAGTGTGGGAGGGGCAGAGAGCAGAGAGACAGAGAGAGACAGAGAATCCCAAGCAGGCTCTGCACTGTCAGTGCCCTCGACGTGGGGCTCAATCTCACAAACCTGAGATCATGACCTGATTTGAACTCAAGAGTCACTTAACTGAGTGACCCACCCAGCCAGATGGAGTGGGTTATTAATAAATGTTGAATAAATGGGTGAATAAAGGAGATTCCCATATATATTTAAAAAATATTTCTGGAAAGTACCCAAGAATATGTTAGTCTGCTTCTTCCAAGGGAAGATCAGGAAGGAAACTCATGTTCTGGTTTCAGCATGAGAGAAAAACCGGGTGAGACACCATGCCTGGCCTAAGTCAGCTAATAGGCTAGGAGAGGTTACTTTGCCCTTGTAGGGCCAACATAATAATGCCTCCTTAATAGCCTTCACTTTAAAATTCATTCAAGAACTGCATACATGCTGTGAAAATAGAGTTGTCACCTCACCTTGAAAATCAAGGAATACTCAAAAGCCATTTCTCAACTCCAAGCCTGCCTTCTTTCCTGGTGGACTGGGTTTACTCAAACAGTATCTCCAAGACTTCCTTGCCAACTGGCTTCCTATCAGGTTCTACCAATGGGAATCACCAGAGGAATATTGGAAGCAGCAAGGAGATGAGGAGAGATTTATTTCTTCTTTCTACTTCCTGTGAGCAATCTTAAATAATAGTCCACAATAACAGTTGGCTACAACTTCCACCTTCTTCCAGCACTCAGAGTTCCTTTCTCACCAAGCTGCCTAGTAATGGCCAAGCTGAGACCCTTGGCAATCCTCATATGGGGGCATGCGGCACATCCTTACCAACTGTGCTACTCTTTCTGCACCCAGGGAGAACCCAATGGGCTGTGTGCGCCCCTCCTCCAGGGTTCAAACACCAGCTGCATGGGGTTTTATTCCAGAGGCCCAGCCACTAGATCTGTAGAGTGCCTCCTCCTCTCTCTGCTTAAGGTCCTCTTCTCTAAGTTCTCCAAGTTTGAGAGTAGGAGCTTCTTCCTACTGACGTTAGTTTCTAGGCACCTCAGCATCTTCCTTTAGCTCTTTCAGCCTTCCAACTTCCACATAGCAGTTCCCTATACAGTTGGCCTTCAAACACCATGGGTTTGAACTGCACAAAATACATTTATAAGCAGATTTTTTTTGTTAAGTATAGTACAGTACTGTAAATGTATAATGTTCCTTATCATTTTCTTAATATTTTCTGTTCTTGGGGTGCATGGGTGGCTCAGCCAGTTAAGTGTCCAACTTCAGTTCAGGTCATGATCTCACAGACCATGAGTTCAAGCCCTGTATCAGGTTCTTTCTGTCAACTCAGAGTCTGGAGCCTGCTTCTGAGTCTGTGTCTCCCTCTCCTTGTGCCCCTCCCCCACTCATGCTGTTTCTCTCTCTCAAAAATGAATAAACGTTAAACAAATGTTTTTAAATAAAAAATAAATGTTTTCTTTTCTCTGGCTTACTTCACTGTGAGAATATAGTCTGTAATACAGATAACATATAAAGTATGTGTTAATTGATTGTTATTGATAAGGCTTCATTCAACATTAGGCTATTTGTAGTTAAGCTTATGGGGAGTCAAAAGTTTTATATGGATTTTAACTACACAGTTATTGGCATCAGTAACCCCCACATTGTTCAATGTAATTCTAATTATTGTGACTTCCTTTTCCTTCCTGGAACATCACCAGTGCAATACTTATTCTGGGCCTTCTCTTGGTCTATGCTCTTCCCCTGGGTAATCTTCGTTAATCTTGACCCATCTATACCCCTCAAAATGCATATCCAACTTCCTGTCTGCTGCTTATATCTTTGTGTCTAAGAGACACTCAAATTTTATCTTTTAAAAAGAGGCATCCATCTCTTCCCCAAAATTCTCCATCTCTGTAAATGGCATTTGTTCAGTCCTAAATCCTGGCAGCCATCCTTGCTTCCCATCCTTGCCTGGCTATTCACATCTAGTGACATCCATCAGTATGTCATCTTGACTCACCTCCAAAACCACACACCTGTCTATCCCTTTCTATCTCCATGTCATTACCCTAGTCTGGGTTATCATTATCTGCCACTTGGCCTCTTATAGTTGCTTTCTAAGTGGTTTCTATCTTTTAACACTCTTTCCTTGAGTTGTTTTCATACATCAAGGTCAAAATAATATTTAAAATGTGTGTGTGTGTGTATGTGTGTTTTATTTATTTTTGAGAGAGAGAGAGAGACAGAGACAGAGCATGAGCAGGGGAGGGGCAGAGAGAAAGGGAGACACAGAATCTAAAACAGGCTCCAGGCTCTGAACTGTCAGTACAGAGCCCATTGCAGGGCTCAAACTCACGAATCCTGAGATCCTGACCTGAACTAAAGTCAGCTGCCTAACTGACTGAGCCACCCAGGTGCCCCCTTAATAATATTTTTTAAATGTAAGTCACAATGAAAATTAAATCCAGACTTCTACCATGGTCTTATAGGATCTGATTCCTGCCAGCACTTCCAACCTCATCCCTTAGCACTAACTGCTGGCATGAACTGTTCTCTCAACACAGAGGCCCCTTTCCTGTCTCACACTACGTCAAGCTTTTTACAGACTGAGGTCCTTGCAATTCACTGCTGCTAATACCAGGAAGTTTCTTCTTTTGGTTGTTGACATGGTTTGTGTTCTCACATTTTCAGGGAGGCTTTTCCTTACCAAATCTAAAATAGCCTTTTTCCCCTAATTCTTTTCTATGACATAATCTAATTTATCTCCTTTATACTTTTATCTATAGATTATTTGTCCTTTCCTGTGTTTGTTGATACTGTTATATGTCCAGCATTCTTGGCACCTATTTCCTGAATGGTTCTCAGTGAATATTTGCTGACTAAATTACTGAATGAATGATTTTGGTATCCTCTAATTTAAAGCACCCCAGAGACACCTGGGTGGCTCAGTCAGGTGGGCATACAACTTGGGCTCAGGTCACGATCTTGCAATTTGTGAGCTTGAGCCCAATGTGGGGTTCTGTGCTGACAGCTCACAGCCTGGAGCCTGCTTCCAATTCTGTGTCTCCGCCTCTCTCTGCCCCTTGTCAACTTACTCTCTCTCTGTCCCCATCAAAAATAAATAAACATTAAAATTTTTTTAAATAATAAAGCACCTCACTATCCAAGTCCTGAACATATGTAAAGCTGTTCACCACACTGAAATGGAAACCTATAGGATTAGATTTGTCTTCTGTCTACTCTCCTTTCCTATCCCACTTTCTATCAAATTTCTTGAGGAAAAGAAGCTTAGAGGACCAAGACTTGGTGACATGATTGGCATTTTCTTTGAATAAATAATATAGGACTATAAGTCAAAGATGAAGATACAACAGAATCTATGAGATTTTAACAACAGCGAGAATCATGCCCTTTTAAAATATGTAGAACGAGAGGAAACAAATGTTTGAAGTAGATGTTCAGGTGCTCTTCCCTAAAAATAACATACGTAACCACAAATCAATGTTTAAAACCAGATGGTTAATGAAGGCCAGCCAGGAAACTCCTATAATTCACAGTAATGAGTATGGTTATACACCTCCAATTATAACCAAACTACAGCATGACACACAGTAGCTATTTAAAATAACAGTAGCTTGATCGTTTCCTATTTTTCAAAGTTCCAAACTTCATTTGCAGGGAAAAATGTTAGAAAGCCTGATTGATGAAATTAAACATTCCTAGTTAGTCAGATGGAAGGTGGCTTATATTTTATTAACAAGGCCTATTCAAATGTCAGATGTCATCAGAAAGAAAACAATACTCAAATCCAAATAGAAGTTAAGATCCTTCAAAACAGGAAAGAAGTCTCATCACTATGGTTGAAGAGAAATACTTTTTCCTCAGCCCTTTGATGTCTTTATAAATAGGACCCTAGGAAAAAATATTCTGTTGAACCAAGAGCTTTAGGGGCACTACCACTATAGACAAATGCCAGGGATTGAATTTTACTTTAGTTTTGAAGGCAAATATTTATTTTTACCTTAACATTCACCTTGATCTCAGAGAGGTAGTCTGAAAAGGCATTCCAACTTACCCTAAGTGATTGGTGTAGGAGCACATTGCAATGTAGACCATTGAATGTGATTTATAGGGAGTCGTTCTGCTCTTGGGAGACAAGTTGTGCTGGACCACCTTCTCTGAAAAGGATAGAATGCTCAGGATTGAGTACTGAGAAAGCAAGGGCTTCAGTAATCATCCTCATGTTCATCTAATTTGAAATTTGCTGCTCACATAATATATATTTGAAATACAAACCATTATGATTGATATATGTTTGATGCTTCATATTTTTGTCATTTTTGTTAAACTATTATTTGCTCTTAGAAATTTTGAAACATGCTTTTGCTCAAAATGTGGCAAGACTTTATAGTCAGACATGCTTGGACAAATTCTGTTCTTGTGTGTGATTTCTGAATAGACATCAGTTATGTTTACTGGGTTTCTGGTCTGGGAACAAAAAGAAAAAGTTGAGGGTATGAGTTCTATACCGAAAATTGGAGAATTAAGTAATTTAGCCATATTCCCTCACTCCGCTCCCCATAGCCAGGCCTTCATCATCCAGAGAAGAGATTAAAGGTCTTGAAAACAGTATCAACTCAAGAGAAAGTTCTAAAAATGCTGTCATCAGAAATCTGTCAAGTAAATAACCCAACCTTGATTACCCTCCAATGACCTTCAGAATCTAAAGAAAGACACATTAATGCACTCAGTACTAGAAACTATGCAAAGTCAATATATGTCCATGTGAGAAGACAATAATATATCTGCATATATGATTGTATAAAAGTATTATATAAAATATGGGAAGACAACCAGGGGTTATCAAACATTGGAAACTAGCATATAATTGAAATCTAGAAACCAAAGCAGAGTTAAAGCAACTTGGAGATAAGGGAGACTGTGCAGGAAAAAGGAAACCTAAAAATAAAAACAAAACAGCATTAATATTACAGAAATGAGAGATCGTGAAACCAAAAGCAAGACCAGGATGCTATAATAAAGATTCAGTTCAGTCAGATTACAAAAAAGAGCTTTTACAAATGAAAAATATTATAGTTAAAAATGAAAAGAGAGGAGTTTTCAGGAAGACTCCTGAGGGAAGATTTAGACAGTTGTTGAAGAGAGGTCGAATAGTGATTATACACATAGAAAATGAAGCAAATGAAAACAATTATAACTCTAGGGAAAACAAAATGTTGTGCAGGAAAAGAATAGTGCTCGTAGTGTAAAGTCTCTCAGCTAGAAATAGAATTTTTGTAGTCATAACAATGTATTAACATATAAATATTAATATAACCAAAATTACAGTGTAACTATACTGGAGGAGAAGGAAATGAGAAGACCATGCATATGTGGAGAAGGAAGGGAGGAAGGAGAGGAAAGCGATACATTGTCTCATCTTCTATACTAGGAAAGTCAGTTCATACTCCCAGAAATGGAAGAATTGAAAAGGAGCAACAAAGAATGCTACTAGAGTCAGGAAGCTCAATGACAATATAATCAGGTGAAAGAGATGAAAGTGATTAATTCTGAGGAGGACAAAAGTTGAGGAAGGGAGAGAGTTATGCTGTGTGCCTTAGCAAACCTTGTAAACTAGTACAGTCGTCAGATGTTGTATATGATTGACCTTAACTATAAATAAAAACTGAGGAAACGGAGGGTGAGGAAGTGGAGGCAGTGACATGCCTCAGGATCAGCTAATACAGGGGAAAGAGATCTGGGCTGGAGATGGTTTAACGTTAGATTTCCGAGTGTCTCCACAATTTATAACGTGGGGACAGAGTAGTCAATGTCTGCGTCCTGAGCAGAGGCACATGGCATAGTACAAGAGTCACTGATGGTGCTTAAGGAATCTTGGCCTCCAGATGTGTCTTATTTCCTAGTTCCTGGCTTTGCCTGCACATGGATGGGTGACCTTGGACAAGTCAACTAATTTGCATGCCCTGATAGCCTAGCTGTTTCTCATTCATTTTGTATTCTTCACAGTATGTGGCAGAGAGCTTTGTAGAGAGTAAGCACCCAGAGGCTTCTTTATAGATTCTTTGGATTGTTATTTTCTTTGGGGAAATGTTCCACATATTTAAACAAATATGTAAATTATATTTTTGTAGGATGTGTTTGGAAACTGACAAGACATAGAGGTAGGCCTGAGTAATCAGCACATGAAATTTTTACATAGTAACCCACACATGACCAAAATGGTTTTGAAATTTCTCTGTTGTAATCAGCCTCAGAATTCAAATCACTTAGAAAAGTATTTTTTAAACACAAAATAATGCATGTTTTTATTGAAAACTTTGAAAAATATGAAATACCTACTGAATCTATGTTAATCTGACCACTCAGAAATAATCATAAAATAGTGTGGATATATACTGCAATTATTTTCTTATTTACCTACATATGCATGGATATATAGATTTGGAAAATATACTGCACATTTTGTAACCTGATTTTTTCAGTTGATATGTTATAAATATCTCCCCTTATCATTAAATGTAATTGTCACTATCTTTTTTAATAGCTTTATAATTTTCAATGTTTTCCATGATTTGTTTTTATAAATAACATTGTAGTGAATAACATATATAATTTTTGTACACATCTATTTATTTCAATGGAAGTAGAATTTCAGTTTCCAGAAGTTATTTTAATTTTTAGAAGAATTATTCCTGGAAAAGGGAGAATGTATTTTTTTAATGTTTTTTATTTATTTTTGAGAGACAGCGTGAGCAGGAGAGGGTCAGAGAGAGAGAGAGGTACAGAGTCTGAAGCAGGCTCCAGGCTCTGAGCTGTCAGCACAGAACTCGGAACGGGGCTCGAACCCACAAACTGTGAGATCATGACCTGAGCCGAAGTAGGATGCTTACCCAACTGAGCCACCCAGGCGCCCCAAGAATGTGTATTTTTTAAAACTCTTGTTACTACCAATTATTCTCCAGCTGACTCATTCATCAGCACCCCACATTTCATATTTCTGAATACACTAAAAATTGACAAAATTTGATTTTTGGAAACACTTAAATTTTTTAGTATATACCCTACTTCTACTCAAAGATTATAAACTCTAATTTTGGAGATCATTTCCTAAAAATCTATCTTATGTATTCCCCAAAACATCAAGAAAAAAGTAATTTTGTACTAGTTCTTGGTAAATAAGGTCAGTGATCAAACTGGGTGATGCTGTTTAAAAACACATGACTGTAAAGTAATAACACTGGTTGTGTACATTGCCAACAGGCTTTAAAATACAGATATATCCTCACTTGTGAGCATAGAAAACAACTATTATAAAACTCAAATGGAAGATAATATGGGATTTCCTCTACTGGCAAATTGATGGTTATTTTTTCAGATTATTCAAAGGTGCTACTCATTAAAAGAAACCCAAAAGATTTCTTTCTGTCATTACATAATGGCAGAAATGCATGCTAGGTAGTGGTGTTTTCCATAATGAGACAAAATGGAAGCAAATATGTAGAAGTAGATTAATAAAGTATAAACCTCAATGAAAAACCTCAGAGAAAAACAACCATTCCTTTTTGTTGTTTTTAATTGTCCTTTTACGGAAAAAAAAAAAAAAAAGCAAAATAGGATTCTAAAAGTGGCTCTCAAGAAAAGCTTCCTTCAGCTAAGAGAGTGCTATTCAGAAATTGTTCTCAAAACTATTCATGATGTTTGCACCAAGACAGGACAAACAGAAGCCTGACTTAGACCTTTCCAGGTCGTGAAAGAGGTGGTTGGAAGTCAGATGACCTATATCTAGACTGTGTAAAAGGCCAATTATCTCCCTCAAAGACACTGAAAGGGGCACCTGGGTGGTTCCGTTGGTTAAGCTTCCAACTCTTGATTTTGGCTCAAGTCATAATCTCAGTGTTAGTGAGACCGAGCCCCGCATCAGACTCTGCACTGAGCATGGAAGCGGCTTAACATTATGTCCCCCTCTCTCTCCTCACTGTCCCTCTCTCCCTGTGCCCCTCTCTCCTGTTCATGGGACTCTGCCCTCTTCCTCTCTCAAAATAAATAAATAAACTTTAAAAAAAAGACACTGGAAATAGGACTCTACTTCTCATTAATCTGTTTAGCCTCTGGGAAGAGCTTGGGGTTCCCCTTGCCTGGTCTCTCCAACTGAGGGCGTCCTTAGTGATTCACTGGGACTCCTCCCTCAGTGCTGGGCTACACAGACTTTCTTCTGTCATTGGTAAATTATTTCCATCAGCCAACTTGACTGTTTTTCAGGTCAAGCCAGCCTAAAGGGCTGATGTAAGAAAATGAGCTCACACCTTATGGGAAGGAGAGAATAGCTGTTTGACTTGTTTTCTGCATAGACAGAGCAATGGCAGGCGCACATTCAGAACTCTGTCTCTAAGACAAACTTGTGAAGGATGGGCTTGAAGGATGCCTCTGGTCCTGTGTTTAAGCCTCTGTGGATAGTGTTGAGCATTAGTAAAATTTTGGTTCTGTAGTTAAAATTATGGAGAGGATGGTGTTTTGTTTTTTTTTTTTTCAGTTAAAAAAAAATAGAGATCCTTCATCACCTACTCCTGTTTGGTTACCGTTCTAGATGTTTTCACATTTCTTAACTCATTTAAATCCAACAACATTCCAGGGAGGTAAGTAACTGCCATTTTCACAAATGAAGGAACTGAGCTAAAAGAAAGGAAGTAATGGAAAGTTAACCAGTTAGTAAATGGAAAAGGCAGAATATTATCTTGTGTGTTATTCATTCTGAAACTCCTTTAAACGTACGCTCCCCATTTACTATCTGCTTCTTGTTGCCCCCTCTTGTCTGAGTTCTTCCTATTCAAATAGACTTTCCACTTGCTACCGTGTTAGAAGGAATTTAATAATATACTTCAAGTGTATTACCTTTCTAAGATTTGGTTGGATTTGAATCGGAGGCAACCACCAAATGAAATTTTTGTGGTAAAATTTTAGATATCAGTGACAGATTGATGTGGGAAATGTTACACAATTATAGTCTCAGAAGAAGAAGCTCAGGTGTCTGGTAGGACCCTGAAGAGTTTCAGTGATAAAAAATCCTGAAGTTGGGGCACCTGGGTGGCTCAGTTGGTTGAATCAGACTCTTGATTTTGGCTCAGGTCATGATCTCACAGATCGTGGGATTGAGCCCTGCTTCAGGCTCTGTGCTGACAGCATGGAGCCTGCTTGGGATTCTCTCTCTCCCTCTGCCCCTCTCCACATCTTGTTCTCTCTCTCTCTAAATAAATAAACATTTAAGATAAAAAATTAAAATGAAAAAATGAAAAAAAATGAAAATTCCTGAAGTCATGGGCGACATGTCTCTGTCCATCTCTGTTGTAGTGACATGGACAGAACGTCCTTAAAAAATATCTGCTGATGAAATAATGAAAAACTGTGTTGGAGTTTCAAGAAAAAAATACATCTGAACAAGAAGATGGTAGCAGAATAAGAATTCATTTTTATGAACATCAATATAATTTTCCCAGTCTCTCAAAAATATCACTATAAACATAAAAACCTCACCTATCCCTTTCACCCCCTAATTCATTAACATGAACATTCGAAATAATTGAGTAGTGGAAATGAAACATATTTCTTGTCAGTAGGTAAAGAAAATGTGTTATGCAGTCTTCTTTAACTGTATGTACTAGTAATGCTGAAAGAAATTACAAATTGGAAGTGAAACAAAAATTTTTTTCTGAGCTTACATAGAATTGTAAGCTCAGACCTTATACTGAATATACAACTTAAACATCTGTAGATCAGATATTTAGCACTCAGGAAAAAAATGCACAAAATCTGAGCTAGCAGAGAGCACTTTGTTATCATTCTCAACAACTGAAACAAACATTTTTTTTAACATCTAGTATGTATCAAAATCTGAGCCAGACAATGAGAAAAAAGAGTAGGAGGTCTTAAATTGTATTTGGGGAGACAGAGTATGTCTATACACCCACCCACACATTAAAAGAGAACAAAACAAAGTGGATTCCATTTGGCTGAATGTCTTCCATAAATGACCTCACTTTATCCTGTGTCTGCATGCTATTACATAATTGTTTTTGCTTATGAAGAGCAATCTGTTATATTTTTCACCTTTTCACCTTATTTCCTAGCGTGGAAAATAAAACCAACATTTTATCACAAGGGCTAATAAATAACGCACTTTTTTCTTTTTTAAAAAATCTTTTTCATTTTAAAATAATGTTTAGACTTCTAAAAGAGTCGAAAAATAATGCAGAGAGCTCCCATGTACCCTTCATTTAGCTTCCCTTAATGTTAATGCCTTACATAACCAAAGAGATAAGAGTGCTTATCTCTAAATTAAGAAATTACCATCGATACAATGCAATTAACTACAGACTTTATTCACATAACACCAGTTTTTCTACTACTGTCTTTTTTTATGTTCCAGGATCTAACTCAGATTCCACATTGCACTGTTTGTCATATCTCCTTAGTCTGTTCCGATCTTTAACATTTCCTGTCTTTTGTTGTCTTTCATTACCTTGAGGCTTCTGAAGAGTACTGATCAATTATTTTGTAGAATGTTCCTCAAGTTAGGTTTGTTTAATGTTTCTTTTTTAAATATTTTATTTATTTTGAGGGGGGGTTGGGAATGAGCAAGAGAGGGTTAGAGGGAGAGGGGGACAGAGAATCTGAAGCAGGCTCTAAGCTCTCTGTGCTGACTGCAGTGAGCCCAATGCAGGGCTCCAATTCACTAACTGTGAGATCATGACCTGAGCCAAAGTTAGACACTTAACCAACTGAGCCACCAACGTGCCCCTGTTTAATGTTTTCACATGCTTAGACTGAGATTATGCATTATTAGAAAGAGTACCAGGGGCGCCTGGGTAGCTCAGTCAGTCAAGTGCTCATCTTCAGCTCAGGTCATGATCTCACAGTTTGTGGGTTCAAGCCCTGCATCAGGCTCTGTGCTGACAGCTCAGAGCCTAGAGCCTGCTTCAGATTCTGTGTCTCCCTCTGTCTCTGACCCTCCGCTGCTCACACTCTGTGTCTCTCTCTCTCAAAAATAAATCAACATTAAAAAAAATTTTTTTAAAGGAAGAATACCATAAAAGTGATGTTTATCATGTTGTGCCCAAGTTTGTAATATCATCCCAAAAAAAAGACCAGAGACTACCAGGGAGACCGAGTCACACCTGCAAAAACAAAGGGCTTTATTACGGGCTTAAGCTCGGGCTCACAGACTCCACTGACCCGCTGGCCAGGTGGAGAGAGAGCCCCAAACAAAGGCAGGGTAGGCCTTTTATGAGTTTGGGAAGGGGAGTTACAGGAAATGATGACACAGGCACAGCGCTCCAATCCCTACCCCCCCCATCAATACTGGCAGTTGTGGGAGCCAATCACAACTTTCAGAGTATTGACCAATCAGAGTGGGCCCAGGACCACCACGTAGGGCGTGACTAGGCCCGCCCCTAGAAAGGTCAAAGGTATCAGCTGGCCTCTCCCAGTTGGGCACCATAGGAGTTGTCCCTCCTTAATGTGCGCCCTTTTCCAGAGAAGCCGGCGCCTTCCCCTTTAAGTACAGGGGAAGGCTGAATCTGACCTGCGTCCTTACAATCACATGAAAAAGCAATTTGCAATCTATATAAAATATCAAAATATCTATATTATTAATGAACCAATTATGTACTTTTTTCTGAGTCAGTAGTAGCATCAGTATCTAATATGTATTTAGTGTTTTCTATGTGCCAGTCATTGTTTTTTACACATATTAGCTCATTTAATTGTTCATTAATTACAGCTTTATGAAGTATCGAGAATTGTGAAGGGTTTGAAATGTCACCCTACCTGCAACCTAACAAGATGGCCTGCCAGTTTTATGGATGCTGGCAGAAGACCTAAGACTTCTGGGGTGGAGACCAGGGCTTTCTTACCCACAGAAGTAGTAGTAACCAGAGAGTCTCCGCATTTTGTTGGGCCCGTTCTCTAAGCCCTGGTTCCCACAAGACAGCAGAAAGACAGTCAGCAGACACATGCACACACAGGGGGTTACCTTACAGGAGAGGAGCCTGAAGTTAGGGAAAGTGAAGATTTTTTTAAATGTTTATTTATTTTGAGAGAGAGAGGGAGGGAGGGAGCATGAGCAGGGGAGGGCCAGAAAGAGAGAAAAGGAGCAGGAGAGAATCCCAAGCAGGCCCCACGCTATCAGCACAGAGCCAATGCAGGGCTCCATCTCACAATTACGAGCCCTCTGATATCATGACCTGAGCCGAAATCAAGAATCTGAAGCCTAAGCAATCCTGCACCCCAGGGAAACTGAACATTTAAAAATAAACAGTAATCATGCCACCCTTTACTCCAGAGGGGGCACTCTCTCTGTACACAGCCATCCTTGAACAAGTAGGCGAGGATAGAGGCAGGCAGTGCTTCTGCTGGCAAGACACCCAGAGACGCAGGACACTCTTGGAGAATTATGTCCCAACATGATGTGGGTACTGTAATTATTTGTCTTACAAATGAGGAACTTTAAGCTTAGAAGGAGCCATTCAAAGAGGGCATAAGGTACACGATTTTCCATAGGAGTGTGTCAGTATTTACAAGATCCCCATAAAGTGTCACAAATTGCACCCACATTAGTTTGTGAACCTTACAGGAGTAGGCTTGGGCATAAAGATGCACCCAAGGTGAACTTTTCACTAGGTGTTTTGAAAAACAAAATGTGCTTTCCACTGTGATGTCATTTTTAATAAATTTCAGTATTAACTTTCATATATAATGTCACACTTATTATGCTCAAGGAGGAAGTATGCTGCTGAGAAAAAAAGCATAATCCCTGACGTCAGGCAGTGTCAGGTTGGAATTTCAGCTCTATCATTGCTGAACCTCTCTTAGGCTGTTTCCTCATTTGTGAAGTGGGAATCCCTTGCATGGTCATTGTAGGAATTGTATTGTAGGAGTTAAATGGCAAGAGTTAATGAGATCATGGGTGTGAAGCTCCCAGCATCGTTTGCTGGTACATATAAATAGTCAACAGTAGGAAGCAATAATGATGACTTGTAGGATGTTTGTTAGCAAAGTTCTTTGAATTTCTGTTGCTCTCAGAATTTGGAAAACTCAACAATAAAATCAGAAATAGATTTTCAAGTCCCATTTTTCCATGTAAAAGCCTTTGTAGGCATTGGAGATGTGTCATATTGAATTTAACTTTTTTTCGTTCGAAGATTAATTTTAAATGTGGGGTGAAAACTCTTTAAGCTGTCAAAGCATTAGCTTTTAGCATTGGAATGGATGTTGTTCTTTTAAAAGGTCTCCTAATATATTTCTTTAATGACTTGGAGCAGAAAAGCTTGTCATTTTCCCTAACACAATGTGCATAAAATACTAATATATGGTGGGAATGAGAGATGGGAGGAGCCCAGTAATCTCCACCCGCCATGTGTGTCCTGGTGATCATTGCAAAGGAAGGGCCCCTTGACTTTTCATAGGGAAGTGTGCTGGGTTAGAAACAGCTCTGCTGATCTTTTATCCATTCACATGGGGAGGTGTTGGAAGATGAAATTGCATTTTACATTCACTTAAAAGTTATGCCACAGCCATTAGATAAAAGCAAGAATAACTGCTTGCTCGGTGGGCAGGCTGCTACAGAGGAAGAAACACACTCATCAAACAGTTGTGTTTCTCAGCTTTGGCAGATGGAACATCACATTCTTTGGTGAGTTCCTCCACCCTGTAAAATTTAATGATTTGCCCTCCCCGCAGATTGCTGAACAAATTATTGTCCACGATAGCTTGATGTCAATTTGCTTTCGAAAGCCTCTCAGCTTTAACTAATAGTTGCAATCCAAATTAACAATAACCAAGGAAGTATGGAAATTATGGGTGCATTCTGGTAATTCACTCCAAACTAAGCTTGTTATCTACATGAAATACAACCCCGGCTCCATGAATAATTCTCAAAAATGTTGAATTTAAAATGAGCACTGGGTAGGATAAACAGTAGTTGAATAATACTTAAACTCCACCATCTGGTTTTCTAGTATTTTAATGTGAGCTAAATTTCTTTTATTAGGTGTTTATTTGAGATTCTTTATGGATTCTTTCCTTATGCAGAGGAAGCTCCATAAATTGGGGAAGAGTAAGAGTTATGATCCAGGACAGTTTTCTTTTATAGTCATTCTCTTAAAGAGAAACACAAGCTTCAAAATGTCAGCCATTTTCCCAAAGGAGCAACTGCAGAAATCTCAAAAGAATCTGTCTTAATTCAGAGCACTTGTTTATAAGATGCTGCAAGATCAGTGGGTGTGGAGGGAGAGAAACAGTTCCTCAGGTGGTAGGAGAAAAAAAGAGTATGTGGTACAGATTAATGACAGGAAACAGACAAAATGATTAACAGTAGGAGACAGGGAAGGACCAAAACATAATAACAAATGTAAAGCAATGATCTTTAAGAGAAAAATACAAGAATAAAATAAAGACCTTTTTGGAAATGGGTATCATGAAAGGAAGATTTAATGGGCTCATCATGCTGGAAAAAAAAATCAGTGTTATTTCTCCCAAAACTTATATACTAGGCTATTTCAGTGACTTCATGTGAAATTTGCATGAGAATTATTTTTCTTCTTCCTGATGTGAGAAAGGCAATATAAAGTTACATGGGGGAAGTAGGAGACAGTGATAATGACATTTACATAGCTCCTTACAAAATACCTTCATACCCATTACCTGCTTTGATAGTTACAATGCTCTGTATAAACTATCATCTCCACTCTCCATATCGCTAGTAAGCTACAGTAAAGAGTAGCAGTACCTTGAATTCAGTTTTATTTTTCAAAACTCTCAAATTGTTGACAAGGAATTTCTGGGCACATTCCAAGCAAAACTAAAATTTGCTTGAAATGCACCATCCTCCTCACGCCAAATTTTGTTCTAATTTAATTACGCTATGCCACCTACAGAAACCTGGCTCTGCCATCACCTGGCAAATACACCCTGGAGTTGTCCTCACCTTCTTGAAGCCCTAGTTTCCTGGACTAGAGTTGATAGACCTCTTCCCATTTCACAAAGCACTGTGCATCCATCACTTCATTTCCTACTCACAGCAATTGTGTAAGGAAAACATGTCTATTTTTTTAATAGACTAAATTTAAATTTCGTTGATAAATGGCCCAAGATCATGCTGACAGTAAATGTTGGATACAGGTCTCCACTCAAGACCTCTAGGCCACCACCTTATCATGAAATCTCAGTTTGGGTTTGATATCATCTAAGACCTCCTCTAGTTCTATCTTGCCTGGCTTTAATGACTGGGAGAATCTAGAGTTATTGGTATCAATAGTATTTTACTAATAAATTGTACAATATTTGGAATAAAAAGTAAAATTAAAATCTAGTTATTAAAGTTCTTTCTGACACTTTCTTCTTACAAGTGGGGTGGAAAGAACAAAAGATAACCAAAACCTCTCTCTACCCTCAAAAAGGGCATCCTCTGGTTTGGACACAATCTATAAACATCCAGTGCCAGTAGAGCACCACAGACAAAGTGCTCTGGGAGTCAGAGCAGAGAGGGGACCTTTTAGCTTGAAACCACAGGATTGGCTTAAATGCCTAGAGACTAGAGCAAGGAAACAGAAGAATGATAACCCAGAAAAATTGTATCTGCTATATACCTTATTAACACATCTCTTTTTTATCAAAAAGATATTAGAATGTCTTTTTTTGGTAAATAATAATATTATTGTTATCTTTTTAAAAAGCTTATTTACTTTGAGACAAAGAGAGAAGCATGAGCAGGGGAGGGCCAGAGAGAGAGAGAGAGGGAGAGAGAATCCCAAGCAGGCTCCGTGCTGTCAGTGGAGAACCTGACACAGGCCTCAAACTCACAAACTGTGAGACCATGACCTAAGCTGAAATCAAGAGTCAGACGCTTAACTGACTAAGCCACCCAGGTGCCCCACATTATCTTTGTTGTTATTCATTATTAGTGTAGCCCTCCTAGCAAAATAGTTAGGCAATATTTATTCAGTACCTGAAATTGATTAATATGGATACTTGAATCCAGGGAATTACAAATCTAAGAAAGCATGCAGAGTTTAGGCATCAGCTTCACTTTTGTCTTCAAAGTAATCTTTTCTTTTTTTTGTTGTGTCTATCAAGAGCTGCCAAAAAGTCATTCAAGTGACCAGTTCAAATTTTTCTTCCTCTGTGTCTAATTTCCCAAAATACTAAAATAAAACACTGGAATGAATGAAATACAAAAGAACAGAATGGAAAATGAACAAAAACAGAAGACTAAGGCAATTATCCCTGAATAATTGACGTTTGACAAACTTCTCCATTACCCATAATTGTTCAGTGTTATTAAGTTGTATCCTATGACATTATCCCAAAGCCAAAATCACATCCTCTTATACTTGTAACAGTGCACATTGTACAGATTTTTCTCCATGAAACAAGTAAGATGAATGTCAGGGCAGGCCTGGGAAGATATTGAAAACAGAGAGCTCAGTAGTGGAGCAGTCTGGCAGCAGATTAAATAAGTAATACATGAGCATCGATTCCAAACACTCTTTCCATTTAAATTTCAGCACTGCATCAAACATCAGGCAACTATGTAAGATGAAGCAAGACCAAAGCAAGAAGGAAATTATAATAATGAAGCTTGCAGTACAACTTCATTTCAAATAACATTTTTCATATAAACTGATATCCAAAGTGCTTTACTGAATAAAATAGTACAAGAAAGTGGACAGCATGTGGTATAAATTACAGAAAACAGTGATGCAAATATATTATATGTGCAGCAAATTAAAGCATTCTATCATAAAGCCAACAGCAGTGGGAGAGAGCATGAAGAGGTATGGCAAAGTGTGTGATTTTAAATGAGGTGTAAGAAATTTGGACACAGATAAGAAAACCATTTTTCTCCCCACTTATCTTGGGTTTATTTTAATGAAGTACTGACCATTCTCTTAAGTAGAATGCGTTAAGCTGTGGATTTGATAAAGGTGAATTCTAGGACGCTTAGCTTGAATATTGCAATCAGTCAGAAAGAGTGAGGGATTCTGTGGGAAGAATGAAATGTCTCCCCAAATATGCTGTGTATCTCGAAGTGGCATCTCCTACAGGGGGCAGCATCCTCTTCCAGGCATTTACAGCGTGGTGGCTTAGAACATGGGCAATAACATCAGACCAACCAGTCAGATCCATACTTTTCTGCTACTTAAGAGCTGGGTGGCCCTGGACAATGTAAATCTGTCTTTGCCTCAGTTTCTTCATGTGTCTAAAATGAGAATTACCATAATATGTAACAAGAGGTCATAAGGATTAATAACAAAATTCATATGAAATGTTTAGCAGAGGGTCAGTAGTGCAGCCATTTAAAATGTTAGCTACTCTAGGGGCACTGGGTGGCTCAGTTGATTGAGCGTCAGACTTTGGCTCAGGTCACATGTCACATTTCCTGGGTTCAAGCTCCACATTGGGCTCTCTGCTTATACCTCTGAGCCTGCAGCCTGCTTCAGATTCTGTGTCTCTCTCTCTCTCTCTCTCTCTCTCTCTCTCTCTCTCTGCACAGCTCCCTTGCTCATACTCTGTCTCTCTCTCTCTCAAAAATAAACATCGGGGCACCTGGCTGGCTCAGTAGGTTAAGCGTCTGACTTCGGCTCAGGTCATGATCTCATAGTTCATTAGTTCGAGCTCCGCGTCAGGCTCTGTGCTGACAGCTCGGAGCCTGGAGCCTGCTTCAGATTCTGTGTCTCCCTCTCTCTGCCTCTCCTTCTCTCATGCTCTGTCTCTCTCTCAAAAATAAACATTTTAAAAAACATTAAAATAAAATGTTAGCTACTCTAAGTATAGGTATGAAAAGGAGGTCTAAGTCCCCATCAGCATTCCAGAACCACCAGTGAGAACCACTAGATTTGTCAAAGCCCAATGACGTTCAGATAAAGTAGTCAGGATACACTTGAGAGCACTGCCCACAAGGGTGAATCACTTGCACGCCTGCCTCCAGGGATGCTACTGCCAAGTATAGATATTCAAGGGTCTGAGGTCACATAACTTTGGGTTTGCAATCAAGAAAATAAAACAACAGAAAAAAGACACTCCTTAAAATCTGCCAGAAGATCCAGGGTAGACCTTTGGTTAAGGAGGTTCTTAAGGGAGGTTAGGGTACATAAGTTCATCCATTTCACAAGCAATTTCGGAGGCTCTAGAACCAGATTTTCCAGCCCCGCTGGTTCTCCCTGCTTCTACAGACTCCCTAAGTTATGGTCTGCCCTGTGGCCTTGCAGGTTCCTGTCAGATGCCTTCCATAAATGTCCTCCCTGTAGGAGCCAAAAATGTCCATCATTCATATGGTATTAGTTACCTATCATTGTGTAACAAATTATCCCAAAACTTAGCACCTTAAGACAACAAACATTATGATCCCACAGTTTCTGAGGGCCAAGAATCCAGGGGTAGCTTAGCTTTGTGGGTTCTGGCCCAAGGTCTCTCAAGAGATCTTTACAAATTCAAGCTGCTAAGCAGGGATGCAGAATCGTTTCCAAGCTCACTCACGTGGCTATCAACAGATTTCAGTTCCTCACCATGTGTGTCTTTTCAAAGCACTGTTCATAATACATGAGCTGGTTTTCTCCAAAACAAGGGTCTGAGAAATCGAGAGACCAAGAGAGAAGCTTCGTTGTCTTCCATAACCTAATTTTATAAGTGACATGTTGTTATTTCTGCAGAGTGTTATTGGTCACACAGACCAACCCTTGTACAATGTGACAAGGGTGTGAAGAGTAGGAGGCAGGGAGCCTTGAGCCCCTCTGGGAGGCTGAATGCCACATCCCCTTGTGGGTAGTTCTTTTTCAGCCCTGGCCACTCCTGGGCATGCTTAGCCTGTTGATGACTACAATCCAGTTTGTCTCTACTCTGCTGTTCCTTCCAAGCTAAACCATCATGGAGTGCTGAATGATGCTGGAGTTTTCCTTTCTCAAAGCACCAGCCAAAACATTTATCCTATTACATATACTAACGTACTTTTAAGGCTTTACCTGTCATTTTTCCAAGTAAACCTGAATATGATTATTGAAGAGCATTAGCTACTGTAGCCTAAGGATCAGATATCTCTAACTAATGATATGGCCTCTAATATCCTCATTTTTTTGAGACTCCAAATAATTATATCATTGTTAGAGAACACCCTAATCAGAGAACTAGAACAATAGACAGTGGGAGATGAGGCAACAGAAAATTTACCGTTTGTGAACCCTAGCAATAACAAGAAACTAGCAGAAGGGGGAAAAGAAATGTAACAACTTTGTGACCTTGAGGCTTGAACAAACAAGACTAGCACATTGTCTTCACAGTCTGCTTCTGTACATGCTTGCTTGCTTGCTTGCTAAATTTGTTTCACGGGACTCTGTATCCGGTAACCACTCCCCTTTTATTGCGAAAGTTCTTGCTTCTGTAAAACCGCTTGCTCCCCCCACCCCCTGTGCTGTGATTGGTCATTTCAAACCTCATCGGAGACAAAGAACTCTAAAACCGATAGGTTCCCGCCAAAAGTAATATGTATATGTAAAATTATTACTGGTTACTATAAGGTGCTATAACCTGTAATTGGCTGGCACATAAATGACGTGCTCACAAAACCCTTAAAAACCCCCTGCTCCAGCCTGGGTGCACGCTACCTGGGTACTTCCACCACTCGGGAGGGGCCATTCGGCCGAACTAAAATAATCTGTAATAAAGCTCTCAAAAACTCTCTATCTGACTGTTGCCTGAGTGAGTTCGATCTCGGTGAGTTACAACATCATCAATTGATGATAATGCTTGCCTTAAACTATCTTTTCTCTGAGTCTTTGCTTTCCATTCATTCTCTATTTATTCAGGATAGCTTTCTCTAGCTCATTCCCAAGGTATTCATATTCTCTCTCACAGCCTAACTTCAGTGAGAGCTCCTTCAGGAATCCTCCTCTGATCCTTCATCCCTCCCCTCTCCAAGCTGCATTTTCATTCCATCTATCTCTTTTTCTGTTGTTTACCCATTAGAAAGTTCATACTGCAGAACTTTGTGATGGGGTAGTACTGGAAGCCAGTCTGTTAAAGATGAGGCTTGGTGAGGAATACAACGGGTGAAGAAATTATCAATGGAAGGTTTTTTTTTTTTTAAGTTAATTTATTTTGAGAGAGAGTGCAGGGAATGAGCAGAAAAAGAGGGGGAGAGAGAGAATCTCAAGCAGTGCGAGGCTCAAACTCACAAACCACGAGATCATGACTTGAGTTGAAATCGAGTCGATCACTTAATCTAGTGAGCCACTCAGGCACCCCATCAATCACAAATTAAAAAAAAAATACTGCCAATTTCTCAACAGTCATGGAAAGTTCATTCTAGTCTCCTAGGATAACATGTTTCTCTTCCTGGAACAAGAGCATGTTTACCTTCGTGCAGGTCCCTGATTATCAATAGACAGCATGACCTTTTAAAGCTGTTTGCTCAGTGACCTTATGGACTCTCAATCCAAACTTGGCTTGGGCTGAGGACAGTGTCACAGTTGCCCTGGAGGCAATGTAGTCGGGCAGACCCCCCCGGTTTCCTCAGCCTTTACTAGCTCAGCACTTCTCAGGGATTGAAATCCTGAACCTTTCTGCTTCTGTGGATGGCTTATTCTTGTCTCTCTTTTTTGATACAGAAACAATGTAGTGGCTTTCAAGAACTTTTGAAAAAGAAAAAAAACCACTGAGAAAAACAAAACTCCAAAGATCCTAGTACTCTATTGCATAGAAAACAGTCTGTGAGTTCTGAGCCTATGTATTCCACATGTTTCATAAATGGGTTCAAGTTTCCTGACCCCTTTACTTTGTCCCATTGAAACCATTGTGCATACACACACATGCTCAATCTTTTTTTTTTTTTCTTTTAAGGTGTGTTCCCTGATTCTCTTAGCTTCTTGGACACAAAAGCAAGTGGCACATGATATATGCTTTCTTCCGAGCCATCGTCCATATTTGTATGATGTTTCACAATGTTGCACATACAATTTTCTGCTCTTCTTTTGGCACTTAACATAAGACCAAAAGCAGTATTTCAGTGTTGCTGCGTAGCCTTCATAATTCAGCATAGGGAGTGTTGATGTCTAACAGACCTGGAAACAGGTGCCACCTCTGTCATTTAGGAGTTGTAATACCGTGGATTATTAATTAACCTCTCTGGGAATCACTTTGTCTCTAAAATAGGGTTAACAATATCTGTCTCATGCTGTCAGGATTAATAAATGAGTTACAGGATGCAAAGTCTTGGTGCTGGCCTATACTAAATGTCCAATAAATTTTAGCTAAAAATAACCTTCATAAAATATAAATGTTTATGTGGTATAGTATTCCAAGTGGAAAGTGGAAATTATTTTTTGATAGAACCACTCTAACATATGATAAAATACTTACTACGCTCCCAAATCTCTTTAAATTCCAATTTTACATTTTACAAAATAAATGTATATCAAATCATGATGTTGTAAACCTTAAACTTACACAATGCATTATGCCAAATATATCTTAAATTTTTTTAATGTTTACTTTTTATTTTATTTCTGAGGGAGAGAGAGAGAAAGAGCATGAGTAGAAGAGGGGCAGAGAGAGGGAGACACAGAATCTGAAGCAGGCTCCAGGTTCTGAGCTGTCAGCACAGAGCCCGACACGGGGCTCGAACTCACAAACCGTAAGATCATGACCTGAGCTGAATTCAGACACTTAACTGACTGAAACACCCAGGCACTCCTACGACAAATATATCTTAGTAAAGTTGGGGGAGGGATTCTAATTTCAGCCACTTGACTCTGATGCTTATCTATTGTTGAGTGCAGTGGTTTCTCTAACTAATTACAGCCCTAAGATGTGAGAATGTACTTCGGTTGATTCCCCCAGTGTCCTTTTCTTCCTTCATCCTGGGTACACATTGCTCCTAATAACAACATTCGCCTGCTGGTATTTATGTTTACATTGAAGATTTTCATGGGCTGATCCCTAGGTTTTTCATATGGTAGTCAACATTGCATGCAATATGAAGTAGAATTTCAGGATGTTTGTATAACAGGGAAATAAGTGGTTAAGCACCTAATAAATGAATAGAGGTTTTGTGGAGATCAAATATGTGTTAATGAGGAAGTTGTCAACCTCACAGGTTCTGTTTGAACCCTTGGAACCGAGGCAACAGGAAGGATGAATTCTACTGATCACTGCAAAGAGACAGAAGAGGCATTGGCCGGAAAGTTCTTTTTTTAGTTACCAAACCTCTGTAAGCAAATAAATAAGTAGCACTGATTTACATTTAAAAATTTTGTATTAAGGGACCCCTGTATGGCTCAGTCAGTTGAGCGTCCCACTTCAGCTCAGGCTTTGATCTCGTGCTTCGTGAGTTCGAGCCCCTTGTCTGGCTCTGTGCTGATAGCTAAGAACCTGGAGCCTTCTTCAGATTCTGTGTCTTCCTCTCTCTCTGCCCCTCCCCCATTTGTGTTCTGTCTCATTCTCAAAAATAAATAGTCATTAAAAAATTTCTTATTAATATCTATAAATGTGGTTGATCTTGGTAGTAATTAAACAATGAACAGTGAAATTTTACTATGGTTGGGATTTGTTATGTTTTGTTTTGCTTTGAGAAGGGAGAGTATTATGATTGGGCAAAGTGCTTAATTGCCATCTACAGTATCCACATTTGCAAATTTGAGCAGAAAAGGCATGATGCAAGGATATTAGACTGTTCACAGAATACCTGGGGGGACAGAGAATCCAACAGTAAATCTAAACATCCATGAGCAATGGTCAACCACTCTTATTTTTGCAAAAACACCACTTGGCATTTCTGGTGCTCAGAACTGGTTCCAGAAGCCCTGCCACTCCATGTCCCCAAGAACAGATCCCTCTACCTCCTGGACTGCCCCCATACCTAGGTGAATCTTTCCTCTGTGCTCTCTCCAGAGATGTCTCCCAAGGATAGTCTGGTTAGAGGAAGCTAGGTCAAATACCTGCCCCCGACTTGAGGGAATCTGAGATTGCAAGTTTTTGGCTTTCTCCTTGGGACAGTGAGACATATAATATGGGAAATTATCACAATGTAAGAAGACTGCTCAAACCTGTCAGGTAGCTCAAGTGATGAAGGCACATTACAAGGTTAATCGTTTTGAGCGTTCTGTCTCCAATGATTGTGGATTTCTGTCTCTGAGGTGAAATTTCTTGCTGCCAATTTCTCACCTCTCTGGAGATGGACTCCATATTCCTCAGATGCCAAAAGAGTTCAAAGCCTTTGCAGCCTCAAAGACAACTTGCCATTATTGAAATATGTACCTTGCTTCCTCCGTTTCTCCCTTTACCAGCATACCCAGTGTTAGCATGGGGTATTGAGATGTTAAAAATAAAAGTGGTAAAAGTGTGAGTGAGTGTGTGTGTGTGTGTGTGTGTGTGTGTGTGTGTGTGTTACTAGATACCATGGAGGAACTCATGACCTCTCCTCTGGTTTATAACAAAAGTGAAAGGAGTACACTGTTTCTTATAAATTTGATCGCATACAAGGGAAATAAGGATGGATGATTAAGAGAATTAGAAAATGCCTTGTAATGCAAAAAAATAACATAATTTCACCATTATTAGGCATGTGATCTGAAGACAGAATGCTAATTATTGACTCTAATTGGAAATATAATGATTAAAATGGTCAATGTTTCCAAATAATAACTGTAGAGTAGTCAGGTAGGAAGAAAATAAAACTGTTTTTCAGCGGTATATTTAGAAACCTTATCCATCTTTGACATTCATAGCTAAAAATGGATTTAAATCTGTTTTATTAAATACTTGAAAGTTCAATAATTAGTGTATGAAGAGAATTAGTGAAGATATGGCAAGGTAATCACAAACCAGGTTTAAATAACTGATTTTACTAATGATGAGTTTTCACTGAATACTCTGTATGCACTGGAAATTCTCTCTAATACTATTTATATATTTTATAATACCTTTTAAAATTATAAATATAGTATGCTCATTGGAAAAAATTTGGAAAGACAGATAAGCAAAGAAAGGAAAATGAGATATTTTGTCAACTCTTGTGTATTATTAGTCTTCCATAACAAAATATGACAGACTAGGTGGCTTAAACAATAGAAATTTATTTTTACCAGACTTCTGGAAGCCAGAAGTCCCATATCAAGGTGCTGGACAACATGGTTCCTGGTCAGACCTCTTCCTGGTTAAGTTGGCTAACTTCTCAATGTCCTCACATGGTGGAGAGATAACAGGCTTTCTGCTGTCTCTTCTTATAAGGGCTCTAATCCCATCATGACCTCATCTAACCCCAATCACCTCCCAGACATCCCATCTCCAAATACCATCACATTGGAGGGTAGGGCTTCAACATATACATTTTGGGAGAACACAGACATTTAGCCCATAACATCACAATTCAAAATATAAACCCTTGAGACGCCTGGGTGGCTCAGTCAGTTAAGCCTCCGACTTTGGCTCAGGTCAGATCTCATGTTCATGGGTTCGAGCCCCGCGTCAGGTTCTGTGCTGACAGCTAGCTCAGAGCCTGGAGCCTGTTTCAGATTCTGTGTCTTCCTCTCTCTCTGACCCTCCCCCTCTCATGCTCTGTCTCTCTCTGTATCAAAAATAAATAAAACATTAAAAAAAATTAAAAAAAATATAAACCCTGTTGAATTTCAATTCTGTTTTCTGCATAAGAACAAAAACAAATATAAAAAAGTGAAAATACACTGATTTGTAATGCACTCTCTGCTTTTCATTTAGTATATTCTGACAATAACTTCCCTCTTAATTATGTAATTACATAATTAAATATGTAAAGATACTAAAGTGTCTTTAAATATTCTGTAGCATTAGAGTTAATAATAGCACAGAATTCTACTGTAAGTATATACTCTTATAATTAGTTTCCCAATTGACCTACTGGTGGACATTTATATTTTTTATAATTTTTAAATGTTTTAAATAATGCCATAAAGATATTTTGTAATCATTTCTTTGTTGCCTATAATTCTGAGTAGTGGAATTTCTGGGGAAAAGGCTATGCATATTTTAAGGCTTTTGATACCATTGCCAAATTTTTCTTGAGAAAGTTTATTCCAAGTGTATATTCTCAACTAGTAGTATAATAAAGCCTGTTCTTGATGTCTTCATCATTAACCTATATTAATACAGGATATCATTAACTTTAAATTTTTACCAAAGATATGCCACTGTTTTAATTTAATTGTCATTATTAGTCTATAGAAATTTTCTATCAACTTTTACTCTTAGAGGTTCCATCTATCATTAGAAAGGTTTTCCCCACTACAAAATTAAATAAGCTTTCATATTGCACTTTTAAAACCTGTTGTGTGCTTATACATTTTAAATACATCTTGAGTTTATTTTAGAGTTAAATATGTTTTTTTCAAGTGATTACCAAGATGTCCCAATGTTTTCTGATATTGAGTACATTTATGCATAAAATTTTGTTATTTTCTGCACCAAGAAAACTTCTAATTAGTAAAATGTAAAACTAAACCTAATTTTGAAGGGTTGTTATGTATAAGTTAGTTCCCATGGGAAAGACTGTGAGGATCCTGTTATTATAAAGGTCATATGGATTGACTTTGGCCAGCTGTTGATGTTATTTTTAAAACATTCTGTGAACGTGACCTATGATAACTCCTTGAATTACAATTCTGAAAATAATCTTTATGTACACAATCTGCCTCCAACATGGGAGGTTTAGATAATTTTCTCTATAAGCATGCCTCATTCTAATCTTGAAACCAACAACACATATGACAACACACATAATTAATTTTGATGTATCAAATTAATCCTTGCTCTTTTTTGACATTTCCAACAAGGATATTGATTCCTATCATGATATTTTAAACAGATATCAAATAAAACCCGGAGGTGCATTTGCCAATTCACTTAGAACTTCAAACTACCACTAGATGGAGTCATTAAGTCTTTACCAAACTGGATCTAATATAACGTAATGATCTTATGGCAACAGATATGCAATGTTTTAGTCAGCACTCCTATGCAGGTAATTTTTTTTCCTATACAAGTAATTAACTAATCTTTAGACAACCATGACTTTAGCTGAATTATAATGAATGGCAAATTTATTTAGTAAAACTTCATGCAAATAAATATTACAACTTGGCCTTAAAACTTTCTTCTCAAGATAAGCATACAAAATTCAATAATATTACTATATAAACCCTCACAATAACCATTTGGAAAACATAAACTAGGATATTATCCTATGCACAATAAATTCAAAAGGTATAAAGTACTCAGGAATAACTCTAACAAAAGATATACAAGGCCTTTATATAGAAAATTGTCAAACATTATTAAACAACATTTAAAAGTCCAGGAAAAAATGAAGAGATATACAATGTTCATGGATGGAAAGACTAAAGAATATACAAATGTTAGTTTCTTCATATTAGTCTACATATTAAATACAATTCCAATGAAAATATCAATCCAATTTCTTGTGTAAGTTAACAAGTGGGTATTAAACCCATATATAATAATCTATACATAACTCATATATTATAACACATGATTTAAAAAAGAATTTTATGAAGAAGAACAATGTGGAGGTAGGGGATAACTTGCTTTAGTTGACCAATGAAATGAAGTAGAAATCCAAGAAAAAAACCCATGGTGGCATCTCAGAAATCAAAGACAGACTTGGTTATTCATGTGAGAAAATACAAATTTAAATAAAATTAAATATTCATCTCACATGAGCCAAAAATAAATTTCAGGGCAACTAAGGACCTAGGTATTTTCAACCACACCTTTAAAACTATAAGTAGAAAATGTAGTGTGTGTGTGCGTGTGTGTGTGTGTGTGTGTGTGTGTATTTTATCTCATCATAGGGAAGAATTTATCAAATGAAACACCAAAACACACAACAAAATTTGATAAATTTTCTCATATTAACACAAAATATCACAAGAAGAAAAGACAATCTTTGGACCAAGATATTTGCCATATGTATACGAATACATAAGCGCTTCTTACAGGTAAAGTTTTTAAATAAATAATCTCATATAAAAATGGACAATCCCTTTACAGTACCGGAAACCTAAATGGCCAAAAAACATAAGAAAAGATGTTTAAGTTCACTATTATTAAAGGAATGCACCTTAAAATTACAGAAAGTCACCTGTCATACTAATGAAAACTCAAAAATCTGCTAACTCTAAATTTTGTGATAATGGGTAGAAACTGGAACTCCTGAACACTACTGGTAGAATGTAACTTGTCATCATTCGTCAGGCCAGCTTAATATTAAGATTCAAAATGGTCATATTCCGCAACACAGCAATTACACTTCTACGTATATTATAACGGCAACATTGTTTGTAACACCAAAGATTTGGAAATAATCTAAATGTTCTAAAATAGTTTAGTGGGTACGTAAGTTTGGTTTTTACAGTATTTTATTATTTTACAATTTATATAAAGTTTAAAAGACATGACAAATTGTTTATGGATATTTATTTATCAAATTATAAAGAAATTTTTGAAAATAACTATAAGTTCATGATCATGTTATTTCTGGAAAGGGTGAAAAGAAAGACACAAGAAACTTCAACTGTTTGATATCTTTTATAAAACAATAAATCTAAAACAAAACGGGAAATGTTGGCAAAGTTAAGTAGCAAGTATTTGGGTTTTCATTATATATTTAAAATATGTCATAACTTGAAAAAAACTTTTTACTACAACGTTCAAATTTCACTTTTAAAGAAATAAAAGCATTATGACATGTCAGTCCAGCTGTTCCTTCTGGCCTTACAGTTTTATAGTCATTTTTGAAATATTATCTTATTTTTATGTTTAGGGAGCAATATCAATAAAAAATAGCAAAGTGGGTTCTGTTTGTTGTTTGTTTTTAAAAATTTTGTTTTATTTAATAATCTCTATGTCCAATGTGGGCAAACTCATGATCCAAGATCAAGAGCCACATTCTCTACTGCCTGAGCCAGCCAGGTGCCCCTTTTTTGTCTTTTACAATGATTACTTCTAGCACTTTCTCACAAAAATTAGAATTTTTATTTTAGTTTTTCTTTTTGAGAAGCAGTGGTGTTACTTTCTATTTCTAGAGTCATGTAGACTATTAAAATCATGTCACCAGAGCCCTATAATATCTTTGGTAGATTTTTTAAAAGTATATTTTCTGTTCTTTGTTTGGCTATCAGAACCACTCATCTTGCAGCTCCCCTAAGCCAGCCAAAAAAAATTATATCCATACCCTTCGTTCAAGAAAAATATAGTACTGCTGACCAGATTCCTCCATCTTATGCCTCTTTCTCTTTCATATCAACTACATGTCATTTTTATGTAATAAATTTCAGCCTCCAACTTTCAAATAATTATATTGAATTTTACACTGAGTGAACAGGAAAAAAAATTTAGCCATAGCTCTCTAGGAACCTGGATCAAATGGCCATGCTGTTATAAATCTCCACCAAACAAAATTAATTTGCAAGACACTTTTCTACTTTCAGTTTCCCATAAACTGTACCCCAGTTACCAGAAATAATGGGAGGAAAATTTTAGTGATTCATTTATATTTTATGAGAAACTAGACTGACGTTTTTATCCCTCCATACAGATCTTTACCCTAAATCAACTATCTGCTGAGTCATGGTTCTTTAACATCATGCAATTCACAAGCTTTTGTTTGTTTGTTTGTTTGTTTTGAATATAATGCAATTTATTTTTTTTACATATGCAATTATTTTCCATCATTTACAATACAGTAGTTACAATGACACTCCAAACAGAAAAGCAGAGTAAAAAAGCAAAACTCCAACTTCTATTTCATGTAATTAGACTTATACAGAAATTAGAAGGTACAGTAACAACTAGTTAATCACCTAATTTCACAGCTGTCTGATGTGGCAATCATTATATAGCAGCTTATCTATGATACATTCAAGATACATGATACAATTTATTACTTGCCCATAAGCTAAAACACAGCCAGCTTAATACCTTTCCTTAAATTCCACCTCTATACTACAATATACTTGAGGTCCATGCAAAAAAGTAGCTACCTTTTATATAGGAAATGGATGATTAAGTCTTTGGTGCTGTAAAAGCAACTTCATTTAAACATAACCACCACCACCACCAAAAAGAGAAGAGGAAAAAAAAAAAAAAGGAAAGAAAATAATAAGGGAAAACCCCAAGACACACTCCCTGGTGGAGGGCGGGGGGCAGCATGTAATTTCTGTCCTTGACGGAATGTATTAAATAAGCAAACACCACGAACAAGCAAAACAAGTACTACAATGTAAAAATATTAAAAAAAAAGAAAACCCTCTCACACACATAAATGAAAGATTGCACACAAAGAACTCACATCTTTTCAAGCTTCAATAGTAAATATTCTGCTACTATGTATTAAATACTGCATGGTTTGCCCAAGCTAAGATGAAACCACATCATAAATCAATAAGCATTTTGCATTT
>NC_043705.1:80959752-81017166 GCF_006229205.1 Suricata suricatta | reverse complement strand
TGAACAAATCAAGAGACTATAGATGCTGGCGAGGGTGTGGAGAGACGGGCACCCTCCTACACTGTTGGTGGGAATGTAAACTGGTGCAGCTGCTCTGGAAAACAGTGTGGAGGTTCCTCAAAAAACTATCCATATAACTCCCTTCACATGCTTTTTAAATCTGATCTGGGGAAGATTTCAAAATATAAATGCCAACTTTGTTCCCCATCTTGGAAGTTTGCAAGAAAAGGAGGAAATATGAAAATCAGTAAAGAAGAAAGTCCTTATATGAAAGAAGTAACATTTTCCTTTCCTTTACAAACATTGCTTTTAGGGAATATTCACCTGCTGGAGTGTTACATGGATGCCGATCCTTCACCTGTGGCTGAGGTTTACAAGAACAGGAGGTGGATGTCCCAACTTCTGGTTTACATGGCATGCTAAGTAAGGGTCAACTCTGGGTCAAATTTGCCAGTTGGATATATTCTGAGAGTTGCCCATCGAGTTGATTATTTATAATTTTTTGCTGATTATTGTAGAAAATTTGGAAAACATAGGTTATAATGTTTTCACTTAGCCTTGCATTGTAAACACAGCATATTAAATAAGAGTAAGTGTTTAAAAGTTTGAAAGTATTCAGATTTGAAAATAGACTCAAATGGAAATAAAATTTTAATAAAACGAATAAATGCACTCCAGTCATGTTTTACTGGAATAGTTGGATGTATGTGAAAATACTTCTCAAAAATAACATTCTGTTATGTTCAGAAGTATTAAATAGTCTCAGTGCAGCAATTATTTACTGAGAATTCACTGATAGCCAAATTGTTCTTGCTCTTCCTGTCCCCTCTAGTTCTTTTTGTCACCGGAGTGAGGAAAATAATTAGCCCTCTCTAGGGCCATAAACAAAGATCAGCTAGGGAGCAATATATTAAATTCCATTTGGTGCTGTTTCCCGAGTTCCATTAGAATCATTATCTGTCTTGCACACTAATCCAGTGATCGGTTATGGGGTACATTTCAGTGTTCGCAAAAGTGCTGATTTGTTTCATTTCCAGTTCCTGGAACAGTACAGGTAGTCCTCATTTATGTACACAGTGCGTTTCTGGAGACCACACCACATAGGGATCTGTGGTAATGCAGATCATTTCCCCCTTAATGATCTAGTGTCATGAGGGCCTAGAGGGTCATAGTCCTAAATAAGACATACGAAAACAAAAACTGTGGCTATTTTCAGCTAGCTAACTGTAAAAGCAAAGATTCAACAATGAGATACATCCATTATAATTTAAACAGTAAAAATCATTTTTCACATCTTATAAAATGTACATGGGGCTTCCATATACTTTGATAACACAGTAGGCAGTGTATCTATAGCACATTTTAAAATGAAATTTAGCTATCGTACACTGACCACAAATGAATTTAATAAATTCAGTCAGCATTAATTTTTTCTTCCTTTCTAGAATCTCAAAAGGGAGGAAAACTTGTTTTGATTGCCTTAAATCTTAAAAAAAAATTTTTTTAAGCAAACAAGGAATCCACAAACATGTCTCTACTTTTTTCCCCCTTTTTTATAAATATCTATATACAGTTATTGAAAATCCCTCCACCGAGGAGAAGGGAGAAAGATGATCACAAGAAAAAAGATGATAATGAGAATGGTAGGGACCTCTTATGAAAATGTCTTTTCCCTTTCATGTCTCCCAGCGCCTCAGAATGTCCCGAGCTGCCTTTGTGGCTGTTCTGAGACCACCACACTGCTGCGGTGTCTCGTACCATCTCCTTCCTGATCCATTGGCACTGCCAATGCAGATATCAGACTTGGATAAAGACAAGTCATGGTAGATTAAAACTGCCTTCAAATGCTTTGCTACTCTTTCCATAGACTTTTCTCCCTTGCCTTGAATCTCAGTGGTCTTAGTGACTTACTAGGTCAATGTGGAAAAGGTAGCATTGAAGCTAGGTCATAAGAAGTCTTGCAGCTTTCTCTTAGGCCCCTTAGAGGACTCCTTATTGTTAGTCAGCTTCTGTGCTGTGAAGAAGCCCAAGAAACCCTGTGGCGAGGTCCACATGGAGAGGAACAGAGGCCCCCCCACCGACAGCTAAGCTGCCCGTCTCCAGAGTGTGCTGTCTTGCAAGAATGAACTGTCTTCAGCCGTACCACCTGATACCAGGTGGAGCACAGAGGAGCCTCCCTGCTGAGTCTTACCCAAATTGCACAGTTATGAGCAATTAACAGAATAGAAGCAAGTGATTGTTGTGGGTTGAAGTAACAATTTTTAGGGTGGTTTGTTATGCAGCAAGAGATAACTGGAAAGGGGAGAAAGAGAAGAAAACTTTAATGTTTCAATCCAGGATAAAAAAAAAAAAAAGGATAATACTGTTTCTAGAAGAGAAGTCATTGGAAAACAGTGAAGGTAGAATATTTGATTGGAATAGTATGGAAAACTTGGGTGTATGAAGGTTATTGCTGGAGATTAGTGAGAATTATAGTTAGGATTTAGTATTATTTACATTATTATCCATAGTAGCATATTAACCTGTATAAAGTCCAATTAAATCTAAAGTGAATTGCAAGTTTATTTAAAAGTATACATGACAGGAAGGGAAGCTTTTCAGAAAATAATGCTGGACCATTAAGTAATTTGACTGGATAGCATATAATTACCTTTTATAAGATATGAATTATGCAAATAATGAATCAGATAAATATTGGTCTTGAGCCCTTCCAAGGAAGCAAACTGTCTTAAAATTCATGAAATGTCAACATTCAAAAATTTTTCTCTTTGTCTCTGACAGGTTTAAGGAGGCTTTCAGATTTTGTACACCTAATTAATGTCCTGCAAATGATATATTGATATATTATCTATAAATAAGTAGTATATCTAAAAAGTTTTGGCTGAAATTATGCCTGTAGGTGGTTGCATTTAAATGCTCTACTTGGTTAGGCACTGTAACCATATGAAAATTGTAGGCCTCTTTTTTCTCTAAAAGTAGATAATCATTTAAATAATTTATCACTTTATTTTTTTAATCATTTTGTTTCATTTAATTTTTTAGTTTTTTAATTTTTAAAATTTTACATTTATTTGTTTTTGAGAGAGAGACACAGAGCACAAGTGGGGGAGGGGCAGAGAGAGAGGGAGACCCAGAATCAGAAGCAGGTTCCAGGCTCTGAAATGTCAGCACAGAGCCCAACATGGGGCTCAAACTCACAAACTGCGAGATCATGACCTGAGCTGAAGTCAGATGCCAAACTGACTGAGCCACCCAGGCACCCCATAATTTATCACTTTAATCAGTAACTTTAGAGATAAACTATTGCTGGAATAATACAAAACTAAACTGTTGGGTAGAACTGCAACTTTCACCCTTGCTTATAGCTCATAAGATGAAATAATATTCAAGAAATAACCTTCATCAACCCAGCCAGTGTTGGAGATTTGCATTCTGCACTCTACTTTGTTAGAGAGCATTATGGCAACTATTTTTTTTAAAAAAAGACCTCAGTAAATAGACTATAAAGTTGAAATTGGAGTTATTTCTATTTAATCTTTTCACGTGTCAAGAAGTTCTAAGAACATAACTCACAGCATCATTCTAGTGAACTAAGAGTCAATGTATTTTTACTGCACTTAAGTTTACGTGGAATGGCTTTCACCTTTTCCAGAATAGGTTGAAATAAGAAAAAATATTGGAATTCCTTTCATCTCCTATCTCATCAACTGTAAATATTTTTTATATGCACACTGCCTGGTACATCTTAGGAAAGAAAGAAGAAATACAGGAAATAAGACAGAGAGGGCTCCCTTAGAAACTTACTCTTGTATTACCTTAGGATTTAACTTGAGACATTTGTGCTAAGTCTCTGTGATTTACAAAATGCAAATAGACACTTGTATCTGTAGAATAATATGTCATAGATTGGGAAGGTATAATTCCAACAGGGGAAACCTGGTTTGAAATACTAAGCATGTTTCTTCCCTCTTTACCATTAATGCTGTGTAGCTCTGTCTCTTAGGTCTCATGGCATGACTTTTATTCGGGCTATGTCCTCATAACCATACCAAAGATTGAGATGCTGAAGATATGACAGAAAAAGGAATACCATTTGCCATTCTGCTAGGTGACTAACATGATACTGAGTAGAGTTGGGCTTCCCTTATGAAGCTTAAAGCTTGAGTTATCCATAAACTGAGTTTATTCTTTGTATTACATAATATCAGATCAGCTGATGCTAGGAGTAGTTTTAACAAAGATCTAAAAACCACCAGTTAGTGAGTGACCATAAGTACCAGGGTAACAGGCACTTTGTTGAGGTGTTTTTAAAAAATTGTACTCAATTGATTACAATAGGCCTACACGGTAGTATTGTTATGCCTATTTTGAGAATGGGGAAGTAGAGGTTAAATAACTTTGTAAGGAGTGGATCCAGAATTTCAACTCCAGACCTTTAGTCTCCAAAATTCCTTCTCTTTCCACAATCCCTACCTTACATTCAAAACCACTATCTTCACTGAAAAATTATTAATCAGCCATTACCATAGAGAGTATTTCATATAGAGTACTTGTAAGCTCCCAAATTTATTTAGAGGGAACTACCATTAAAGTTTTCCTATGAAAGTACAATCCTGGGAACTCACTTCTTCTTTCTTTATCAAAGTCAATTTGATGTTTTTATAATTTATGTAAGGCTGTTTAAGATACCCAAATTTGAGGACTCTAAGAGCAATAGTTGGATCTGAGAATTTCACTTATTCCACACTTTGTGTCAAGCACAAGATTTGACAAAGAGGACATAATAATAAAGTCATACAGGTGGCTTTGACCTTAATGAGCCCTCTCCTTTAAAGTCCAATGAAAGAAAATGCAGTAATATTATTGGGGTAGGAAGAATTTATCAAAGGGAGCAAGTGACACATCATTTGGAGGTCCTGAAATTTTGGGGGGTCTTAAAATTTTTTGGAGGTCTTAAAATTTTTGAACTACTAAATTCAGCACCAGATTATTTTAGAGCATGTAAAAATATTGGTCTCTCCCAGGACCCACACTTAGGCCACCTCTTTCAAAATAAATGTCAAAATATCATTCTGTTATGAATTTCCAGACAGAAATTGAAGCTCACTGATGCACTTTAAATTCCATCAAAGGATTAAAAGAGAAAAATGTAAGAGAAGCTTTGGATATGGTTGGGTACTCTTAGATATGGTTACTACATCTTAATTCTGTTTGCAAATACTCTTGCTATTGAATCATAAGGAGAAATTGGGATGTGGTGTAGTAAAGCATGCTTTCTCCAGGAGAAGCAGCTCCATCTGTGACCCCTGACACAGACTTTCTTATCTAATACTTTATTTTGAAACCTTTCTCTGCTATACTTCACATAACTGTAAAGACATCATCCTATTTATATTCCTCCCTCTCTGTGCCTCTAATTCACATATCTCCTGCAACTTAGGTAAATAAGCTAACCCTAGAGTAAAAATATCACTGACAACGCCAAAGTGAAGACAGTTGTAATGGGAAATACCTTGGCACTATTGCAGGGACTGCCAGTGCGGCTGTTTCTGGCTATCAGTTAGGAACTGGCAGATGTTAAATTGACATATGTTAGGAAATAGCTTTCAGAAAGTCATGTTTCAAAACGTATAAAAGAAAAACAGATGATACCATTTTTTTTTTTGCTTAAACTGGATAACTAGAAAATCACACCAGATGTGTTAAGATGTTTCTCTTTAAAAACATTTTGTTTCCTGAGAAAGAATGAGCCAAAGCAGAAGTGTGAGCTGTGCTCCTCAGAATATATGTTAGTCTTATTTCATAAACTTTACATTTCTATTTTGGTTAAAATATTTGACCAAAATTGATGGTGTAAAAAGCAAACAATGAATTCAATTGTTCTATAGTTGATATCGATTTTAGAAACTGATCAAATACTCAGTTCCCCATAAAAATTGGTTAGTGGGAGGTCAAAGTAGAATCCTGAGGGAAAACATATCATGGAGAGGCCCGATATATGTAAAACAATTGAATATGATAACTTAATAAGAATTGAAATGTTAAGCTCACTTGCTTTACCTTTTTGTCTTAATTCATTGTCACATTGGTAAGGTATTAACACAAGAAAACATACTTAGGTAATTGGCATTTTCACTGCAGAGATTACAATTTGACGAGGGTATATGTTGTATTTGCCTGTTTTGACATTCCCCAACTTCAGGTGACAGCACTTTCAATATATACTTGAGGAACTATCCCTTTCTACACTCCGTGAAGTTGTTTTCCACAGCTGACCTGGCAAGTCTCCAGGGGTGAGTATGTGATCTGAGATCAGCCAATGAGTGAATTCTAACCTCATAGCTACAGTGATTGATTCAGTGCCCAACATGTGACCTAAGTTAGGCAGCAAGATACATTCTTAGGGCTTTTGTTAGGGTCATGAGAAAAACAAGGCTCTTCTGCCTATTTGAATTCAACCTATTGGAAATAATCGTTGAACTCCCGGAAGACATTCCCACCATGAAGGAAGTATATGTTCAAAAATTAAGACAACGTAGAGAAAAGCAAAGGAAAGGGGAGCAGGAGAAAGAGAGAGGAAGAGAGATTGAACAATGATGTTATCTTTAGCTTGTGGATCCAATCTATTCTTTAATGTGTAGTTAGTTGAGCTAATTCTCCTCATTGCTTCAGCCCAGTTTGGACCAAGTTTCATTCAGTTGCCATCAAGAGAGCATGACAATGACGTGAGAAGTCACTTTAGGCTGAGGAAATATGGGAAGGTTTCATGGAGGAAATAGCAATGGGCATGATCTTGAAGGAGACTAGAATGGAGTAAGCAGAGATGGAGAGAAGGGCACTGCTGATGGTGCAGCTGCATCATCAAAGGCATCAGAGTCAATCCGAGAAGGGAAGGTGCTACAGGGTCACTGAAGCTCAGGGTACATGAATGACCCCAAGTTGTGTCTTGGTCCCATTCACCCTGTCTAGACTCCAAACAACCCTGTTGACTGCACAGTTCTCCATGGAGTGCAATTTACTCTTCTGAAAGGAATGAATGTGCTTTCATGTGAGGAGGCACACAGCCTGGAGACTCTGTGTATAGCGGCAATAGAGACTTAAGCAGAGGGACCAGCCCATAAAAGTGGGAACTCCACATCCACAGTCTGAAACCCCTGGCCCCACCATGACGGAAACTTCTATACTATATATTGGTTGCTCAAGGCAAACTATAGAAATCTAGATTGGCTGAGAAAGGTCATCACTGAGGATGGTGGCTTTCTAGCACTTTCGAGCACAGTAAGAGAGATATGTTAGAACACATATGCATATGAAAAAATCAAACAAAAGATCACACAACAGGACTTACCTTTACTAGAGGTTACGTGCTCTGAAATTTTCTGTTCTATGTGATTTTCTGTTTCTTGAATGCTGGTTGGATTCACTAACTTGATTGCATGGCCCACTTTCAAAATAGCAATTTGAAAATCGTGGACCTAAAATAGCTGTGGGGAAGCACCAGCAGATGTCACTGTAGGTGACCACACCAGTGTGACAGCTGCAGCAAGTGACCATGGCAACAGCTGCTCCCTGCCGGGAACCACAGCATCTGCTGTAGTGTGTTTATTTTTATTTAATTTTTGTATAGGTCATATAGTCATAAGGTCTTACATTTCAAAAATATAAAGGGCACACAGTGAAAACTCTGCTTCCCATTCTTGTTTCTCAGCTACCCACTTTCTCTCCTCAAGGACAAATCAATGTCACTAGTTTCTTCTGTTGTCTTCTAAAGATATCTCCTGCATATACTAGTATACACACACACATTCTTTTTTCCCTTCTTTTGTACAAAGGAGCATAATTATAACACTGTTCTGTACCTTCCCTGTCTTTCCTTAGCATATTTTAGTGATTCTTGCACTAATACAGAAAACTCCACTCTGTTTGTGACTGCATAGTATTCCACTGTACCAAGTACCATTGTTGAACGAGACACCTCCTGACTATACATTTAGGTTATTTCTGATATTCTTATCTCACAAACAATGCTATACTGAAGAACTCTGATGACTCATCATCTCCAACATATGAGAATATTGATCCTAACATCCTTAGAAATGGAATTCCTTTGTCAAAGAGTAGATACATTTGTAACTTTGATACATACTGTCAAATTGCTTCCCAGCATCTACAATTCTAGTTTGCACAAGTTTTCATTTGAGTGTTCTTAAAAATACTATTAAGTTTCCTGATGTTTGCCATTTGACAGGTAAATGACATCTCAGTGTAGTTTTAATTTACATTTCTTTTATAATGAAGGAGATTGAACATTTTTCTAAGCACCAATGATATATTTCCTGTTACTCTTTTTTTTCATATCCTTTTACATCTGCTTTAAAGGGCAACCATGAGCTGTCAAGTAAAAAAAGCATTAGCACTTGCTTGTCTAAATAGCAAGCAATTTTGTATTTATTGAGCAAATACTAGACCTTGCAGAGCACTGCACAAAGTGCTATGAAGTAGATAAAAAATCTAACCTACTGATGATTTTTTAAAATATAATTTATTGTCAGTTGTCTAACATGTCACTAGTTTCTTCTGTTGTCTTCTAAAGATATCTCCTGCATATACTAGTATACACACACACATTCTTTTTTCCCTTCTTTTGTACAAAGGAGCATAATTATAACACTGTTCTGTACCTTCCCTGTCTTTCCTTAGCATATTTTAGTGTGTTTACACTGTGCTCTTGCTTTTGGGGTAGATTCCCGTGGTTCATCGCTTACATACAGCACCCTGTGCTCATCCCAACAAGTGCCTTCCTCAATGTCCATCACCCACTTTCCCCTCTCTCCCACCCTCCCCCATCCACCCTCAGTTTGTTCTCTGTATTCAAGGGACTCTTATGGCTTGCCTCCCTACCTCACTATTTGTAACTATTCCCCCATCCCTTGCCCCATGGTCTTCTGTTCAGCTTCTCAAGATCCACACAGGAGTGAAAACATATGATATCTGTCCTTCTCTGACTGACTTATTTCACTCAGCATAATACCTTCCAGTTCCATCCACATTGCTGCAAATGGCAGGATTTCATTCTTTCTCATCTGGTGTGGAGCCCACCTAATTATTCCAGCTGCTTTCATAGCCAACACTCTTAAAGTGCAGACAACTGATGAGTCCAATATCAACCACTGTGGCAGATCAAACGATCCATCATCTAAATCCCAGTTATGAACAAATACTACACTAGGTGATGGTAATACAAAGATGAACAAGACAGAATTTGGAAGGAAAAAAATAAAACTAAGCAACAAAATTAAAGGTATTTGGTACTGAAAGCTGTTAATGGTGTAACAAGGGATAAAGTCAGGAGTGGTCAGTTCTGCTGGGGTGGAAAAGGTGACTGATCAGGGTCAATAATGGGGGAAGGGGTCCTTGATGTCACATCCTTCCCCACCTCACCATCCTCGCTTGAATTCTCAAAACATGTGATTTTCTCACAAACTGAATCTTAACTTTGCTCATTCCTTCAAATGAATTGCACATTTGCTCTCATTGATCACTTACCTTTCTTTTAAGTTGTAACCATCTGAAAGACAAGGAGTCAGTCTTACTCATGTGAGTGCCTATACAATCTAGGCAATCAGAAGGCACTCCTGACTGGGTAAAAGGATGAGTGGATGGATGAACACATTCCTTCCAAAAGGCCTTCTCCAGCAACGGTTCCCCTACTTACCGGCTTTATCGCATTATCAGTCAGCCAAGGCCGTTCTTTGCAGTTGCAGCACCCTGCAGATGTCTAAGCCAGGCCCAACCTGTACTCAGAAGACACTACGGAACCTGTCTCTCTAAGTGTGTCAGTTATGGAACAACCACTGACTATGGAATGCTGTCAGGCCCGTAGATTATCAAATGGCTGCATCTGTGTCAGATTATCAAATGGCCACATCTGTGTCCTATAGGAGTTTTATAATATCTCAAAGGGTTATTTAATTCATCATTCTGGAAAACAGATAAGTAAATAGTAAAATGTATACTGAACTGCCAGCTTAGGTATAGGGCTATGTATTTATAAACCATGTAAGATGGTTTATAAAAATAATACATCTAGTCTAGGTATGGTCTTATTAACTTTAATTTCACTTTTCCCAGAAGTTCTATGACTATAATATACATATACATATGCATATGTAAGTTTTTCAAACAATAAATGACTGGTGTGTCTGCTACTGATTTTCAAAGGGGTTACAAGCTTGGACCCCCAACTGTAAGATCTATGACTTAGTTCTTCAAGCCTTATGTTTAAGGACACTTCTAGACTTCTCCCAAATCTCTCTTATCATTCTTCCCAACTTGACTTCACTGGAATACTTAAACCAATTTGGTCGCATGGCTGGCTCTCTCTTGGCTCCTCTGACCATTGGTTTTAATGATTCCTGTGGCTTACGTTTTAGAACATTGCAAAGGTATGTGTTTTCTGTTATTTGTTTTGAGGCTAGGAAGAATAGCTTACAGAAGAGAATTACTTTTTCTGAGTTCTTTTCCTCTTTCATGCAACAATTTCCCTAGCACCCTGGTCTACAGTTAGGATTTTGGAACTAAAGGTGGCAGGAATTAAAAAAAAACTTTGTCTTTTTGGCTCACTTTTTTTGAGTCAGTAGGACCTAAAACTTCAAAATGTGCTTTTTCCATATTTTTCCTTCTTTGTTAGCTTTTGTCATCAATGTTGTTAATAACAATGTGAGATAAGAAACCTCTTGTGGAATTTGTAAAAGCTTTATTTATGTGCTTCATTCTCTCTGTGTATTTATTTATTATTTTGGTTAAACTAAAACTTTGCATCACTTCCAACACTAAGGTTACTTTTTGGGATCACCTATTACTTACTTGAGACTATAAAGAGTCTAGGAGCAAAGCTGGAACTCATAAATATTACACCAATGTTCATACCTGCCAGGCCAGCTACCATATATAACCCTTATGTTATACCCAGTAGGTCAACCCACAGACCTCAAATGACAACTCTATGGTCTGCTCCGAGTGCCCTGCGTGCCAAGGAAAAGTCTAGGTATGTTAGATATATAGTCCTTGATTCTCTTTTGTACCTAGGATGTCTTCACATTAATAAAGCAAACCAGCAGCAAATATTTCAACCTTCTCTGACTGTACTTTCAAGTTTGGAAAGGAAACTTTTGTTTAAAAAAAATTCGTTCTGGTAGAGTTCAAAATTACCTGAAACTATAAAATGTGGGGACAATTTTGATTCTTATTTTACATCAAAAATGCTCCCAGAAGAGAGAGGATTTTAAGTTATGAAAATACCTCATTTATCTCTGTGACATTTATAGAGTATTTTTATTAGATATAATTTCATTTTTGTTAATGTAGGCTCTCAACTCCATCAAATGCTTAATGCAGTAAAAATTTTAAGACCATATTTATTATCAGAGGCATGCATCAGTTTTGATGGTAATATTTTCAAAAGCGAAACTAAAGTCATGATGAGAGAGAGATTCTCTCTGCTTGGCAATACTATAATCTGGTACATTCTTAAATCTCTGGTTCTTCTTTATTTACAATACCCATTCAAAATAAGACAAATGGTGTCATTAAATCTTGAAGGCAACAATAAACCAGGGATGTTCACAAATCCCATGAATTGTGGTCACCTATATGTAAATGCATGGTATTGTAACAGTTTCCATCACGAAGAGAGTCAAAGTTGAATAACAGCTCTAATTTGGTGTCATTCATGGAGGGTCTCCTTTTCTGATGATATTTCCTCTAGAAAAAGTACTTTCAAAGGGTTTACACTTAAAACCGCAGGCAAGGCAATGCTTTGTGTTCATCTTGTCCTCTTTCATTTTCTCTTCCTGAACACCAGGAAAATAGCATTTTACAACTTTTCTTATAGTTAGATTGTGGCCATGTGGCTGATCTGTAAGTGGAGTTAAAGGTGCCTCTGTCACAGCAATCAAGGCCACATGTTGAGACGGGATGGAAGCTCCCTGAATCCCTGAGTCTCTACACAGTTGACACTATCATTCTTACGTCAGAATTGTTATCAAGAGGAAACAAACCTTTATTGTGTAAAGTGATAGAGATTCCAGGATTAGTTTGTTTCTGTCCTAACTCTTTTGGGATAACAAATTTTCAGTATAAGTACTATATCTAAAAAATGATTTGACTGGGACTTTACCTTAAAAAGGAAAACAAAATTTGAAAATCAGTTCATTTTCTTTTATAGTTAATAAAATATAGATTATGCTCTTATTATAATTATGCTTAAAATAGTGAATGAATCAAATACTGGGTTTTTGACACTTTTTAAAGCATTTATTTATTTTGAGAGAGAGAGAGAGAACATGAGTGAGCACACTACACAGAGGAAGGGCAGGGGGAGAGAGAGAAAGGCAGAGAGAGAATCCCAAGCAGTCTCCTACTGTGAGATCATGACCTGACCTGAAATCAAGAGTCGGATGCTTAACCGACAGAGCTGCCCAGGTACCTCTTGACATGTTTTTCATTTTTCTTTTAAAAAAAAATGTTTATTTAAATGTTTCTCTGCTGCACAGACACCAGAGAGCCCGAGGCAGGGTTGGGACATATAAACCATGAGATCATGACCTGAGCCAAAGTCAATCACTTAACTGACTAAACTACCTTGACATGGTTTTACTTTAAAATTTTTTTCTTTAACATTTATTTCTTTATGAGAGACAGAGTGTGAGTAGGGGAGGTGCAGAGAGAGAGGGAGACACAGAATCCAAAGCAGGCTCCATGGGCTCTGAGCTGTCAGCAAAGAGCCTGAACCAGGGCTGAGACCCACAAACTGTGAAATCATGATCTGAGCCGAAGTTGATCGCTTAAACAACTGAGCCACCCAGGAGCCCCTTGACTTGACGTGTTTTTCTTAAACACTCATATATGTCTGTTAGGCTTCACAAAATTATTTGAAGATGGAGTATGTCCCTTTATCACCCTTTGGAATTACTAAATTGACATATAGTACACATCCATTTATACAGCCTAAGGATTTCTCTTAGATAAAAGTATGAAATTTAGCCATCTAAAGAAAGTCTTCCTTTTAGAAAGTTAGCTAAGTGTTAGGTTCTCAGAAATTCTTTTGGAAGTTTTAGAAAAATCGGTATAAAAATAATATTTTATATGCTTTGTAAACAGAGAAGCTGCTATTGTATTTACTGGACTACAGGGAATTTCCTAATTCTGGATTTCTATCAAAAAATGTTATAAAAATTAGAATTCATTTCAGGCTGCTCCATGAAAATCAGTGAAATACAATCCTTTGTTGAGGTACAGATAAGCCCTGGATGGAGGACCTAATGTGTTGGGTGATACCTCAAGACCCCACAAGGCTGTTTTGATACAGAACGTGATATCAACTACAACAAATTGAATAGATTTTGTGAAACCTTTAATATACAGTAATTACTACCTATAACTAATATATTAAAATAAGTTCTTCAGTAGGCAGTACTAAGAATCCATAATGATAACATATACCACATAGAAAACAAGAAAAATCCTTAGCCTACCTGATGGGATCTTTTGAATACTAACACTTTGAGAAATATTCTTTGGAAAGCAGAAAATTCAGTATTTTCATGACTTCATCTCCCCAGATGGAAAGTGGTCTCTTTAAACATTCTTAATTCTTAGATAAACTACATAAAGAGCATAAAGATTTGATCTCTCATTAGATATATGTGAATCTGGTATTTCTGGTGCACCTCAAAAGTTTTACAAAAGAGTCACTGCACAAATTTCATTGAAGTGTTGATTAGATCGTCTGACCCATTAAACACAATTTTAATTTCATAGGAAAATTTTGGAAGTTTGTGTATTTTGCTAATTTGATATGAACATTAGTAAAAGAGTTAGCTAGTCTAATAATGTTATTTTACTTTATTGAATATGTATTATATTCACATAACTCAAAACTCAGAAATTTTAGAAGGTATGCAAAATATAAAAATCAGCCTTTCATCCATATTCCTAAACTTCCCGAGACCTACTCTCCTCTGCAGATAACCACCATTGTTGGGTTCTAATGAATCATTCAAGTGTTGCTCTATGTGTATACAAGTAGGTACATACACAGACCAGTGGTGGTTTTCCCTTCTTAGCTTACTTGTCTTCTCTGCAGCAGGGAACAGGGCTCACTATGCTCTGTACCTGGAAAGAGTCATTCTTTGGCTTTTCTCCTGGTTTTTCCCTGCATTGCCAGCCACTCCTGCTCCATCTCCACTGTGGGTATTGCTTCTTTGATGTCTCCCCTAAAACCAGTTCTGTCTTCACATGACTTGTTCTTCCCAAGGGATCTCATCTATTCCCACTGGGGAGTAAATACAAGTATTGGCATCAAGTACTTTGTGGGCTAAGAAAGTCTTTTCAGAAGAGGAGAGCGTGCAGGAGAAGGAAGAGGGAGCTAGGAAAGAAAGAAGGTGGGGAGACATCTAGCTGGAGGGAGGCATATGTAAAGACATAGATGAAAGAGGAACAAGATTGGCAAACAGTGATCTGCCCAGTGTCTAGGTTGATAAATATTTGTTGTGAATACTGAATGAAAGAATGAATAATATCCATTATTAGGAGTTTTTTAAAATCAGAATAAAGTAATTATTTTTGCTAAATCAGCCATGGAAATTACAGAAACTGAATGAGATCAAACTAAACCTAAATGAACTGGGCCTGTGAGTAACGTGAAGTGTGAATAGAAGTGAAGCCTATCACATGCTCTAACTAGCACACTGGCATCTCAGTCTGCTGGTTATTACCAGCATAGCGCTCTGCTTCAAGTCACTGTGATGTGGCAAGGTCAACCAGACTGCTTTGCAGGTTGACAATCTGTGAACCTGTCTCCAGATGCTATAAAAGATTTTGCAACAGAACTTGAAAGTACACTTCTCCGCGGGGCAGAAGACCTTCATTTCCAGTTGTACTGCTTTTTAAGTCTATCAGCCATAATGAGGGCATGTCAAAACCCAGTTGCTTTCTAATCTAACACCCCAACGACACATTAAACAGGATGAAAAGCATTTGTTCCCTTTCTGGAAACAATTTAAAAAAATAAACATTTTCATTTTCTTACACCAGCTGAGAGAATAGAATAGCCTCCCAAAGTTACAAAGTCATGCCTAAAAGCCAGAATGAAAAGAAGTCACTCTGAGTAAATTTAGTTGAAGAACATCCCTGCCCCTGTGAGAGCAGAGTTTTAACTGTCTAGGTGATGGGGTTTTTGCCCTTAACAAAATACTTTCTATGGTTTAATCTTTATGTTCGTCTGAATTGATTGTTTCTCTGTCTGTAAGATTCCTACAGCTGCATCAATAATGAAGTAAGGCCTTAAGGAGTGGTTCCTCGTGCACAGCCAGAACTATGATTAAGTCCTGTCACTTCATTTCTCTGGACCTCATTGTCTTCATCTGCATTAACACCACATAAACAGTAAGAGAATCATCTGAAATAAAATTTCTTTTTATATCATAGAATTCTGGGACACCTGCGTGGCTCAGTCAGTTGAATGTCCCACTCTTGATTTCAGCTCAGGGCATGATCCCAGGGTTGTGGGATTGAGCCTCATGTCAGTGAAGCCTGCTTAAGATTCTGTCTCTCTTCTTCTGCCCCGCTCCCCACTCGTGCTCTAAATCAATCAATCAATCAGTCAGTCATAGCATTCCTTCATACAGTTGTTGTAGGGATCTCCTAAACTTGAAGTAACCTCTCAATTTTCTCTTCATTGCAATGAGAAGGAATTAGCATGAACCCGAAGAACATTTCATACTTCATTCCCTGTGGATTCCCGATCAATAGCCCGATCACCTCCATTCCTCTGCCTGAAGGTGAGAATCTTCATCTGTCTGGGCTGTCTGAGTTCCCAGATTGAAGTCTGTTAGTTGGCAACTGGGGAGTGTATGACAGAAATTTTTCCCCATAGTTCTAAAACCAAGTCTCTGTGTCACCTCCACATAAAGAAGGGTGTATTCTGACCCTTTGTATTATTTTCCACTAGGCAAAACTGTGACCTCAATGAGATATTCAATTACAGCTTCATTGCAAGAGATCACTGATATTATTCATGTACCCTCACTGTAGACCTATAGCCATCCTTTCAAAAAGGGCCCAGTGACCCTGGCATACTTTGCCAAAGAACAGTGGTCATGAGCTAATAATTCCCTATTCCTATAAGAAAAAAAATATCATAACAGAGAAATGCCAAGGGTCTCAGGCCCACTTAGAAGTTTTCAGGAAGCTCTCTCATCACAAGTAGTGTGACATGATGGGACAAAATGGCCTGACATTGAGGAAAACTGGAATCTGGTGATCCCACTTTGTACTGCATAACCCTGACAAACCAAAGCCTGTTTCTTCATCATCTGTTTCTCCACCAGCAAAGCAAGTCTGTAGGATGTCCCAGATCCCTTACAACTCCAACACGCCATGAGTTTTCTCATGACAGCTTTCTTTAAATATACAAATCCTGATGCCATGTGTTGAAGGGGAAAGCAGAATGGAGTTTGAGTCAATGAGTTTTAAGAACTACAGAGAGGCAAAATCTTTAGTGGTGCTAATAAAGGCCTGATAACGATTTTCTCTTCTTCATGTAAATGTGGAAAGATGCAATCTGCATATAGGTTAATTTTGTCCACCACTGAGCCAGAACAGATCCAACGACTGTCTGAATGTCTATCTCAGTGAGACTGCAAAGGGCAGTGATAAGAGAGATGACAGGGAATGAGGTCTCTGTATTGAATAAATCACCTGTTTGCAGCAAAAAGCCATGGTGTGTATTCAAATGCCATGTTTCTGAAAGGGGCAAATATCCCTTGGCTAGTTCAAGAACTATGAAGCAATTTTGGGGTTTCTATTCAATAGAATAAAAGAGAAGGACCAGGAATTCTTTCATTCAGAATTGGAACACCCCTGAGTGCCAGCATGCTGCTAATATTGCTAAATGCATGACTTCCTTGATATCACTGTGTCTCTCAGTTTGCTCATAACTTTGAAAAAATAATTTACTTTAGAATCAAAGATTTAATTTAAGATAATGAGATCAGGGTTTAAGTATGGGGAGAGTTATCTCACAGAAAGGTTAAATTTAACAACAAAAAAATTCCTTGATTTTCTCTACACAAAGGTAATCATAGTAAATTCAGATAAACAAGAAATAACAAATTTAAAAAATTTAAACCACCTGCAAGCCCATTAGTGCCTTCATAGTTTTATGAATCTTCTTAAATACTTTCTCATATACAAAAGGGGATACTTGTTTTTTAACAAAGATGGATGTATAGCAGTGCACCTACTACTTTGTAACTTGCTTTTCTTACCAACACTATATGTTGAAGGTTTGTTACCTATCCCTGGATTTTTATACTGTATAAAGAGACAGTCTCAAATTGGCATGCCAAGAAGACTAAGAGCTTCCTGTGAGATACAGGAGGGGTTTTCAGGGTTAGGAGTGTGGCTGAGTAGACAGAATTCCATCCCTACCTCTCTAGTCTGGGTCCCAACTTCATTGAGGGCAGCTTTTTGAAAAATATGCTTTACTTAAAAAAAAAAAGTCAGGGTACCTGGGTGGCTCAGTCGGTTAAGCATCCCACTTTGGCTCAGGTCATGATCTCACAGTTTGTGAACTCAAGCCCCACATTGGGCTCTGTGCTGACAGCTCAGAACCTGGAGCCTCCTTCAGATTCTGTGTCTCCCTCTCTCTGCCCCTCCCCTGCTCGTGCTCTGTCTTCTCTCTGTCTCTCAATAAATAAAAACATTTTTTAAAAGTCATTTGTTTAAATCTGTGGTAAAATAGAAAACTTGAAAGCCACTGGGCTATATCATTTTTAATGTCTGTAATTTTTGGCACATGTATACATATCATATTCTGATCCATAGTCCCTTTTTGGGTTATTCACTCCCTGGGTTTCAATCCCAACTCTGTCACTGAACAGCCATGTGACTGTCATGGTTTTAAAACACCCCAAAATTCCGTGACACTCCATAAATTTAAAAACATAGTCATTAACCAAGAACCTATTTTAATCAGAATGCCTTCAATTGCAATGACAGACAATCCAACCCAAAATGACTTGTGTTTTAAAAAAAGATTGTATAATATTGGCTGACTTATTTCTTCATATCAGCATCAAGAAAGGCTGGATCCAAGCACTCATCAAATCTCAGCCTGTCTCTAACTCCAGGTCTCTCAGCCTTTCTTCCGTGCTAACTTCCTTTTCAGTCTGTTTCCATGTCAGAACCCCTGAAATTCCAGGTCTATATGTACCAGTTTTACATTATAGTCAAGAGTTCTTACTTATAACTATAGACTCTGACATTGAGGATTAAACAGAAAGGGAGTTTATTAAAAGACTGCTTTGTGGGCTACAGAATTATTGTAAAGGCTGGGGAACTACACCCACAGCCAACCTTCCAAAAAAGAGTGGTGTAAAGAAACTACCACTCATGCTCCCAATGCTGCCGGCAACACTCAGGGCCTTTGCACTGGTACCCAGGGCTTCGATGATGCTGGTACCAGGGCCACTCCAGGTCCAGAAACTCAACAATGCAACTACTGCCACTCCAAAAGCCATATACTTAGTCACTGTCTTCACCAGCCAAATAGGGTCCCAGACCTTCATTCCCTGAGTTGCTGCTGACTTCCCAAAGTTTCACATGTCCAAGTGATTGCTGAATGCATCTAGGTCACATGCCTGTTTCCTCACTGGACTGAATTTCTCTATAGAAGTTTTAGACATTTTGTTGCATCAATTAAATCACTCCTTCTCCCCTACCCAGGGCCCCACAAAGTCTAGAAATTACTGGCTTAAAGTTGGAGCCAACTGCCCTATTTGGACACAAAAGCATAGTTTTGCTCCAGCCTGCAGAGGTAGAATTTTGCTTTGTATGAATCAAACACCAAAGACTTAATCATCCATTTCCTACATAAAAGGTAGCTACTTTTTTGCATGGACCTCAAGTATATTGTAGTATAGAGGTGGAATTTAAGGAAAGGTATTAAGCAGGCTGTGTTTTAGCTTATGGGAAAGTAATAAATTGTATCATGTATCTTGAATGTATCATAGATAAGCTGCTATATAATGATTGCCACATCAGATAGCTGTGAAATTAGGTGATTAACTAGTTGTTACTGAACCTTCTAATTTCTGTATAAGTCTAATTACATGAAATAGAAGTTGGGGTTTTGCTTTTTTACTCTGCTTTTCTGTTTGGAGTGTCATTGTAACTACTGTATTGTAAATGATGGAAAATAATTGCATATGTTAAAAAAATAAATTGTGTTTTATTCAAATAAATGAATAAATAATACTAATAATAATAATAATTTAAAAAAAAAAAACAAGACAGAAGGAACCCTTCCAGCAGACAACCTATTTCATACAACTAACATATTATGAGCTTAAAAAAATGTTCTAAAGTAAAAGCCATGTGAGAAATGCAGTTAACTTGGCTAATAGTCAAAATATAAATTGCAAATGAGTTGATGACATTTCATAATTTTAAGCTTTGCCTAATTGAAAAATAATTGAGATTTATCACTCTCTCTTACATGAACATTTAAGAAAAGAAAAATAACATGCAGACAACAGCATCTGAACAGATTTTGGTTGATAATATCTTTCCTTTGGTGCTGTTAATGCATTTGGATCTTTCACTCAAATATGGGTGATGGTCTTCACAAAAGGGTCTTAGGTCACTGTTTACACATTCTAAAAACAAATTTAACCTCATCTGATGCTGATCACTTCCATACACTTATTAAGATAAAAATACATCTAATATTAAAAATCAGTTAAGCCACAGAAAACATGAGGAATGATCCAAAGGGATTGCCTGCCATCCAGGCTAAGAACAAATGTCTGCTTTGATTATTTAATATACACATTCTTTTGTAATTCATTTAACTTGGCAAATCAAAATTTTTGCACCTGTCTAATACATTTCATGATATAAAGATAAATTTTTAAGGTTATTGTCCATCAGTTTCTTACAAGTTTTTCTCCATATGGCAACAAATTGAAACTGCAGTGTTTGTCAGAAACTGGATGTGATGTGTATTGAGCGCTATTTATAGAAGTGGCCCTCAAGAACTTAAAAATAAAGGAAGTAGATGCTTCATGAGACAAACTGCAAAATGAGCATAATTACCTTGTCTTTGATGGACAAATTCTTCTGCAAAAGAGACAATTTCTAGGTCTTCAAGTGCTATAATGTGAAGGTGATATTTACAGATATACCTGACAGATCAGCCAAGGTAACCTGGACAGGGAGAGTCTTAGAGGGGGTCTGGGGGGTCCTTCTCTGCACGCACAAAGGAGAGTTATATCAGCTAATGTTGGCAATATCTATCCATCCCAGCAGGTTCTTGATGAGAGGGAGTTTTAGGCATCATATTTCGAGCACCTGGTGCCTATGGCAAAACTATGCGTCTATTATGACCAGTAGAGTGACTATTAACCTCTTTCCAATCTCCAGACCTAGAGGAGGAATAGGTTTCAATTTCAAACCATCCATGAATAGAAGTTTTCTCAAGTGTGGGTTTTGCTACAAGCCACATAACCATTTGTTAGCTAACAATGACTGGGTGCTTAGTATGTTTCAAGTGGTTTTGATAGTTTTAACTAGAACCACAGGGATGGAGCTGGGTAGAAGATCACTTTTTTAACAAAAGAGGGCATACTTTCCAGAAGAGAAAAAATGTTCTGGAAAGACAAAATAAGAAATGTTTTAATTTGCATTTCTCTAAATGTGAATGGAATTGAACAGCTTTTCATGAAATTAAGGGAAATTTTTATATCCTTTTTGAGAGTTGCCTCTTTCTATCTTGCCCACATTTTCTAGTGATTTTGATCGTCTTCCCCTCTATTTTTTATCTTTTTCTTTAAATAGACATCATGTTTTAGAACAATTTTAGATTTACAGAAAACTTGAGAAGATAGCACAGAGTGTTCTGTACAGCCCACACCCAGTTTTCCCATTATTAACATCTTTACATTAGTAGGGTACGTTCCTTACAATTAGCCAATATTGATCCATTATTATTAACAATTAAAGCCAATTGTTTATTCATATTTCTTCAGTTTTTACCTGATGCCCTTTTTTTGCTGTTCTAGGATCATATCCAGGTTACAACGTAACAGTTTGTATGTCATTTTAGGCTCCTCTTAGCTCTGCAGTTTCTCAGACTTGTTTTGGATGACCTTGACAAGAGTACTGGTCAGGTAATTTGTAGGATGACCCCCTATTATAATTTGTCTTCTATTTTACTCGTAAGATGGGGGTTATGGGCTATTTGGGGGAAGAGCACACAGGTTATGTCATTTTCATCACATTCTATCAAGGGTGCCAAGGGTCAGTAAATGATTTATGAAGATTGATGCTGACCTTGATTATCTGGCTGTGTTAGTGTTTGTCAGGTTTCTTCACTGTAACGTTATCCTTTGTGCCCCACTTTCTGTAGAGTACTCTTCAGGAGGAAGTCACTGTGCATAGCCCACAGCTAAAGAGTGGGGAGTTATGCTACCCATCCTTGAGGGTGGAGTGTCTTCACAAATTATTTGGAATTCTTCACAGATTTGTCTATTCTCTCTGATTTATTACTTTATTTAACCATTTACTTACATCAGGTGGACTCAGATATTTATTTCATACTCCGAGCAATAAACCAATACTACTTTATTTTGTTGTTTAAGTTATTCCAGCTTTGACCAATAAAATCATCCGGGCATGGACTTTTGTTTTTGTTTTTGTTTTTTGTTTTGGTTTGGTTTTGCGTTTGTTTGTTTTTTTGAAGATTATTTAAACTATGAATTCAATTTCTTTAGTAGTTATAGGACTATTCATTATATATTTCATCTGTTAGTTTTTAAAAAGAATTTTAGTGTTTGTTTATTTTTGAGAGAGAGAGACAGAGTATGAGCAGGGGAGGGGCAGAGAGACAGGGAGACACAGAATTTGAAGCAGGCTCCAGGCTCTGAGCTGTCAGCACAAAGCCCGACTCAGGACTCAAACTCATAAACTGTGAGATCATGACCTGAGCCAAAGTTGGGTGATTCACTGACTGAGCCACCCAGGCTCCCCTATTTCATCTTTTAGTTTAAGGAATTTGTCCATTTTATCAAATTATTGAGCTTATGTATGTAGATGCTTTTTTGAAGTGATCCTTTATTTTCCTTTTAATTTCTGCAAGGTCTGTAAGTATGTCTTCTCTTGGATTCCCGATATTGGTAATTGATGTCTTCTATTTTTGCCAGTCTCACTAGAGATTTATCAATTTTTTTAATCTTTTCAAACAAATGGCTTTCGGTTCTTTACTTTTTCTCTGTTGTCTTATGCTTTCAATCTCACTAACACTTTGTCTTAACTTTGTTACTAATTCCTCATGCTTGTTTTGAGCCATTTTGTTCTTTTTCTAGTTTCTTGAGGAGGAAGCTTTGACTATTTATTTGAGACTTCTTTTCTTATATAAGTATTTAATGCTGTAAATTCCCTCTAAGTACTAATTTAGTGGCATCCCACAGGTTTTGCTCTGTTGTATTTTCATTTAGTTTTTAATTTCCATTGAGAATAAGAATAAGATAATAAGAATTTTTTTAAATGGATGAATTTAAAATACAATTAGTATTTTAAATTCCAAATGATTAAGGATTTTCTCGTCATTTTTCTTTTACTAATTTCTAGTTTAATTCCATTATAGCTAGAGGATACATCCTGCATGACTTCCACTCTTTTACAGTTGTTAATAGTGTCTTATAATCCAGGATATGATTTTCTTCGTGTTTGTGTGCTTCAAAAGAATGTGTATTCCAGGGGCGCCTGGGTGGCTCAGTCGATTGAGGGTCCAACTTCAGCTCAGGTCATGATTTCATGTTTCGTGAGTTTGAGCCCCATGTTGGGGTCTGTGCTGATAGCTCAGAGCCTGGAGCCTGCTTCAGATTCTGTGTCTCCTTCTCTTTCTGCCCCTCCCCCACTTATACACACTCTCTCTCTCTCTCTCTCTCTCTCTCTCTCTCTCTCAAAAATAAATAAATATTTTTTAAAAAAAGAATGTGTTTTCTGCTATTGTTGGGTAGAATGCTTTATCAATGGCAAACTGGATTCTGTCAGTTGATAGGATTCAGGGTCTTTCTGTCCTTGATGATTTCCTTTCTATTAGGTATATATTACGGAGAGGGGAATGTTGAAATTTCTCCTTTTTTCATTAACAAAACTTCCAAATTACAGCTGGACATTTTTCTTTCTAGCTTGAAGTCATATTCTCTAGCTTCTTTGCAGTTGAGTGTGAATTTGTGATTAAGTTCCAGCAATGGGACATGAGCTGAGGTAATGTATCGGACTTCCTAGTTATGCCAAAACAATGGGACTATCTTCCTCCTCTCCTTTTCCTCATAGTTGTCTGGGGAGAGGGAAGAGCTAGAACTGAACCATCTGCATCCCACAGATGGAAACCACATGTTGAAGATAGAAGACTAGCCTTGTACCACCCTCCTCTGGATTATTACGTGGGAGAGAATTCTACTTTTGTCAAGCTTCAAGCCACTTTATTTTGAGGGGGTTTCTTACTGCTCTTTAGCTTATATACCATCAGATACCAAAATTAAAGGAAATAAATTAGACATACATTTCATCATGAATAAAAGCCAAAAAAAATACAATTTTCAGTGAAAAGAAGTAAGTTGCTGAATGGTTGATACAGGTTATGTAAGTGAAAATGTGAAAGCCACATTGTGTGTGTGTGTGTGTGTGTGTGTGTGTGTATATATGTATGTAATTATGAGACGTATACACAGAAATGATACATTCAGTTTAAGAGATACATTTAGAAAATATGGGAAACCTGCACTCAAGGAACTTTGTTGTATTTTATTTATTTTTAAAAATACTAAGCAAATATTGCAAATTTTAGAATTTGGCAAAACTGAGTGGTAAACATGTATATTCATGATAAAGTTCTCTAAATTCGTACAAACGTTGGGTACATTTCAGAAAATAGCTTAAAATAAAAGACTTTGGAGCGCCTGGTTGGCTCAGTCAGTTAAGCCTCCGAACTCGGCGCAGGTCATGATCTCACAGTCCGTGGGTTCGAGCCCGCGTCGGACTCTGTGCTGACAGCTCAGAGCCTGGAGCCTGCTTTGGATTCTGTGTCTCCCTCTCTCTGTGCCCCCTCCCCCAGTCACTCTCTGTCTCTCTGTCTCTCTCAAAATAAAAAAAGATATAAAAATAAAATATTAAAAAAAAGACTTCATGGAGAAAGTATTATTTGCTCTTAAAGATACATAGGATTTACACAGTCATATTTTATCAGTATATATTAATTTCCTATTGTTACTGTTACAAATTACCACAAAATTAGTAACATAAAACCACACAGATTTATTATACTACAATTTTGAAGGTCAGAAGTCCAAAATAGGTCTGGACTAAAATGAAGATGTTGGCAAGGCTGAGTTTCCCTGGATGCTCTGGGGGAAAATCCATTTTATTACCTTTTCCAACTTTTGTAGAGGCTGCCCACATTTATTGCCTCAGAGTCCCCTTCCATTTTTTTTTCTAAAACCGTGTCTTTATAGACACTATTATTTTTGAGGGACAGAGTGAGACAGAGCGCGAGCAGGGGAGCAGCGGAGAGAGAAGGAGACACAGAATCTGAAACAGGCTCCAGGCTCTGAACTGTCCGCACAGAGCCCAAGGGGGGGGCTCAAACCCACAAACCGTGAGATCATGACCTGAGCCAAAGTCGGACACTTAACGCTCTGAACCACCCAGGAGTCCCTCCCCTTCCATCTTTAAAGCTAGTAATGGTGGCTCATACCTTTCTCAAGATGTATTCTTTCTCTTTTGGACTCTTCTGCTTCCCTCATCCTCATTTAGGAACTATGTTATTACATTAATCTCATCTGGGATAATCTCTTCATTTTTTAGAGTCAGCTGAATTAATTCCCCCTTGCCATGTGGAATAGTATATTGACAGGATCTGGGGATTAGGACCCGGACATTATTCTGCCTGCCACAAAGTCCATCACGTATTCTTTGTTTACAAGCGATAGAAATTATCTCTAATTTAAGCAGATAGGGAATTTATTAGGTGGATAAAGGTTTAGCTAATCAAGTTACTTGAACAGTTTTCTGTTGGAAAAGATGTGAAATAGCAGCTTTGACTATCTAGAAAGAAGCAGATAATTGATAATCTTAATAGACACTATTATCATAATGAATCAGCTCCAATTATATGTTATTCTTATGATTCTCTCTCTCTCTCTCTCTTTATTTCTCAAGTAAATAAATAAACATTAAAAAAAGATTCATATTCCAGGGAAAGATAGAATCTGACTGGTTTGCCTTGGGTAGTGTGCCCACTCCTTGGCCAGAGCTGGGATGAACATCTTGATTGAAGGGCCCACCAAGATTTTATAAAATGAGAGGAGGCTCTTCCCCAATAAAAAATCTAAATATTACCAGAAAAAGGAGAAATATATGCTAGGCAGACAAAACAGGAGATGCCCACTGTGGTAGGAAAAAGTAATAATAGCCATGTCAGGTATGTTATTATAGAATCATACAATTTTGTATGTTTTATGAAAAGGTTTCGTTTGTCTGGCACAGAGCATGAAAATAGCACTCACAGAATAACAACAGGAAGGCAGGCTCAGCTGTGCAGCACTTTTCCTGCGTGCACAAATGAAAGATTTTACCTAGTGTCACAGGGAACATGCAGCTATAAAATGTTTTTGGATTGAGGAATAATACAATTGAAGCTAGTTAAGGAAGTTCACATTAATGCCTTTGCAAGCAAATGAAATAGAAAGTCACATTCAGAGATACAAGTATGCCCCTAATAGCTAAGAATAAATGCTACCTGGTAATTTCTACTCTCTCTTGTATTAGAGGCTACATTTCGCATGAAAGACAAGTCTGATTTCCTGGAAATCAATAATTTTTTTTCCAGATCTTTGGAGAAGAATGCAGGACTCAAGAATTTCTGTGATGACATATCTAAAACCCCTCCACACCGACTCAGCATCGTCTCCTCTAATAGCAACCACAAAGGCAAACATACACAAGCCCTTCTTTATCTTTCTCTCTTCATGTTTGTCTGTCAGATCCCATAATTATTTACCTTATTATTCATTTCCCCCAGTTACTTAGTAAATGAATTACACATCCATCGTAACCACATCTTTAACTGGAATATGTTTCATATAAAATTAAAGATGACTTTCAAGCAAAATAATAAAGCCACACATTTGAAGGTTGGCATTTAGGCTTTAAAAAGATAAATCAGAAAAGTAAGTTATGTGAAAGTCAAATATGTTTGCAACTTAAATGCATGATGAGGATAAAAAGAATTCCTGGTCAGAACTACTAAGAAATCCTAGAAGCAATGTGAAACTCAAGCTGTGAATCTGAAAAGGAATGCAAAGTATTAACAAGTACTATCAATGTACCATCATCATTGCCTAGAAATATTTTCCCCTTGCTTCTGAAACATCATCCATTTTTATCTGGATTATAACAGCTCCTCTTCTATCTCCCTTGTTTTTCTGGCCAGTGGAATAGATGAGTCATTTCACCATCTGGACTAGAGGAAAGGGAGATGTATGGCTGAATAAAGCTGAATATTATCTTCGTAATGATGGCCCTGTGGTCCAAAATATCTCTCTTTCTCAGTGTCCTCATCCATACTTAGTCTCTCTCCAAAACAAAATTAGGGGGTATTCTACAAAAGCAATTTCTGACTACTTATTCCCAGTTCTAAGTCAACATTTCCAAACTTTTGGTAATAGATAGTCCAGGCAACATTGACTTTTCGAAGATTTGGTAATGGCTGAAAAGGTTGGATTAAATTAATTTAGAAAAATATATAGCACCATATTTTTTTGAATTGTTATTCAAAATTCTAAATAGAACCACTCCCCAAAAGCAAGGTCGCACTTGAAGAGGAAAATGCCAGTCTTTGCTTAGAGGTGGAGTTAGAGTTGCTCAAATGCTGAACATTTTCAATTCAGTGTGTGCGTGCGTGTGTGTGTGTGTGTGTGTACATGCATGTATATTCTCTAAATACCAGGGTACATTGGTGAACAAAATGGACATATATCTTGCCCTCATACAGTTTATAAATAAGTGGGATCAAACATATAAACAATATATAAAATATGTATGTATGTATATCTAGGAATCTGAGACCTCTATTTAAAACATAATATAGATCATCAAATTTTGCATTTGTAAGATTAGAGCACTTTTTTTCATAAAGAGTTAATGCAAGCCATATGGTTCATAGCTTTATATTGCTGTATATTGTATATATAGCCTTATGCTCTGTTTTCGATTTTTTAAATATGGGTAAGAATTTTTTAGAACAAATCTGCTAATAAAATAATAACCTGAATACTGGCAAGCATTGCCGAGGACACGTGACAGGGGCGATGATGAATCTGTTGGGGTACAGCCGAGGAAACTGGTAATGTTCAGTAATAGAAATAGATGACGTAAATGCACAGAGAGTTTCAGGAATTTAGAACTGAAAGGGATCTTACTAAAATAATTTAATTCAAATATTTCTTTTTGCAAAAAGAATAATATGGTAATTTCTTTTAGGTTATGGGATTAGGCAGTGGTAGAATCAGGACTACAATTGAAATCTCACAACAGGTCATTGCTCTTTTTCCAATATCATTCTAAACTTCCATGGTAGCTGATTTTCAATTTCAGAAGTGCTGTTGTCATCAATCAATCTATCATTATCGTTACTAATATTTATTGAATGCTCACTATGTGCTAGTTACTCATTTAAGCATTAAATTATCTCCTGTTATAATCCTCATCTGTGAGATGTAGAAAACAAGAATTAAAGAGGTAGCTCAGCCAGTAGGAAACAAAGCCAGGATCAAATATTGGTCTGATCCCAGTAGTTAAAATAAAACTAGTTTCCAAGTAACTAGAGGCATCAATCTAGGTTTCATGGGTAGATGCTATAAGAAGGAAATTTTCATCTTATATAAGGTGGAAATTTCTAACATTCCACTTCTAACAATTTAGAGTTGAAATGAAACCTTATTGCAATGAATTCCCCAATGCTATAAATGTTGAAATGGATCTTGGGGAAGAAGGACTTCCACTCTAAGTAAGAAGCTGAACTAATCAGTTCCAACTCTTCCTTCTAAATCTGCTGATCTTTTACCTTTTCAGTAATTAAGTGTTTTAGATCTCAAAGCCTATTCATTTTGCAACTACTATACTTAGAAAAATATATTTTCTAAAGATATCTAAACATTCACATTTCTAAAAGTTATATTGAATGTTGGTTCTGAATATTGGCTCTTTGCTCTGATGTGTCATTTCTTTTGAAGCATCTGTATCATTTCTTTTGGCTGCCTTGAATCTCAACCTCTTTCCTGTTTGAGGAATTCCCTGTGATACAAATATTTTTTTTAATGTTTATTTATTTTTAAGAGAGAGAGAGAAAAACAGAGTGTGAATGGGGGAGGGGCAGAGAGGGAGACTGAATCTGAAGCAGGCTCCAGGCTCTGAGCTGTCAGCACACGCTGGGCTCGAACCCACAAACCGTGAGATCATGACCTGAGCTGAAGTGGGCTGCTTAACCAACTGGGCCACCCAGGTGCCCGACCTGTGATACAAATCTTAAGGGGAGGAGGCAGAGTTTCCCATTATAGTCCCAGAAAAATGCTAGACACTTGCTTTCCTACACTTTACTGGCACATGACTTGGGCTCTAGTAATCAGGTGCCCCCTCCAGGGACTTGGACTTGGGAGCTAGTAATTGTAAAGAAGCACAATCAGGGAAGAATTTGGCGACAACAGCAGCCAATTCTGAGTGGCAGACTTGCCACGGAGCATCATCCTGTACTGATGCAGGCTGTATCATCGTGCTTAGTGGGGTCACAGCAGTGTACTCACTAACCTCGTTGTGTAGCATGCCCCAGGCTATAATTTTGTTTGTTCCCACCAATTTCCCAAGCTTGATTCTCCAGTCATGTCTACACTTCTTTACAGCTACCTAGTATCTTTTCCATAATTTTCTTTTTTTCTTCAATTAACCAGCTTTGGCCAATTACAACCTTAACTGACACAGCTCCCATCAGAAGGAAACAGAATTCATCACTTTCTGTTTAACTGGATAGTTTCTTTCTTTTACAAGTATGACATCCATTAGAAATTAACTGAATCTCCTGTTTTTAGTGCTCGTGCCAGGCAATGCTGAAAACAAACCCAGAGAATGTCCCCTAGGCTGAAATAATCTATAGTGTCAAAGAGTACGTTCAACACAGCATGTTCTCTCCTCTTCTTCCTGAATCTATAGGAAAGTAACAGTAAATGTAAATGTGTAAACTCTAAATTAGAAAGATAATGGGAAGAAGGATGTCAGCACATGAGGTTTCACAAATTGTAGAAAACAGAAATCAGAAGGAGGAATTGACTGATTGAAGCCAGGCAGAAAAAAAGATAACAATTCAAGGAGACTTGGAAGGAGGTATAGCTGACTTGGGAAACTAGCAAACGTAAAGAATCTCAGAGAGGGGTGCCTGGGTGTCTCAGTCGGGTAAGTGTCTAACTCTTGATTTTGGCTCAGACCATGGTCTCATGGTTGGTGAGTTCAGGCCTTGCTTCAGTCTCTGCACTGATAGTGCAGAGCCTACTTGGAATTCTCTCTCTTTCCCTCTCTCTTTCTGCTCCACAACCCCAAATAAATAAACTTAAAAAAATAATCTCAGAGATACTTGATATTTCAGAACACTAGGTATTAGTACTATGAAAATCAGAAGATACAGAAGTGAAGAAAGATCACTGAAAGTTCCACTGTACAAGTACTGAGTAAGAGAAATATACTTAGAACCACATTTATAATTTTAAGTATTATCAAAGTCAAATTAAAAAAATAAAAATAAACAGTGAAATTAATGTTGATATATTTTAATTAACCCAACATACCTAAAATATTACTTAAACATGTAATCAATATAAAAATTTAACAGTTTTTATTTGACATGCTTTCTTTTCTTTTTTACTGAATTAATTTTTATAATCTTCTGTCTATCTTATACTTCTGTGCATCTTAATTCAGAAGAGCTACAATTCAGGTGCTCAGCCACAGGTGGCTGATGGCTACTTTACTGTAGTTCTATATGAAATTCCATGTAGAAAAGTAAAACAGTCAAGTGTCTGTCTAAGACAAAAAAGTTAAATATGTTTTTAGTCCTCTGAAGAAACTGGATGGCCCTAGAACAAACTTGTGGCGTCTTGGTATTTATGATTCTCTCAGCAAAAGAGCTAGTGCCTTTTAAGTGGAAGTTTTCCACTCAACAAGCCTAACTCACATTCCCTGAACTTATAATTTACTTATTATTTCCAAAATCAGCACACAAATCAAAGGTTATCATATATGTGGAGACAGTTTGTATTAAGAAAGAGGAATAATGATTTTTTAAGTTTATTTATTTTGAGAGAGAGAGAGAGAGCAGGACAGGGGCAGAAAGAGAGAGGGAGAGAAAGAATCCTAAGCAGGCTCTGCATTGTCAGTGCAGAGCCCAATGTGGGGCTCAAACTCACCAACCATGAGATCATGACCTGACCCAAACTTGGACAGCTAACTGATTGAGCCACCCAGATGCCCCAAGAAAGAGGAAAGAGGATTTTAAAATACTGTGAAATTCAACACTGAAGGAAACAGAAATACTTCAAAGAACAGAAGGGAACTTCAAAATCAATAAAATAAACCTCTAATTAGAATCTTTGGGATCAGTAAGATGGCAGTATAGGAGTGTACTACTATCATTCATCCACAGAACTTCGATTTTGGACAACCACCCACAGATCAGAGTACCTTTGTGGGAGTCCAGGAGTCCAATGGAAACACTGGAGCAAAAAATCCAAGAATGCATGTGTTGAAGAAGGTAAGAAGAACAGTTTCACTTTACCTGTGATGCCCCTCTCCCAAGGCAGCACAAGAGAGACCTCTCTTAGTGCCAAGAGAGATCTGTTGAATTCACAATTTCTCCCATGGGGGAAACTGAGAACATAGCGAATAATATTCCATTATATATAATATGTATATTTGCGTCAAAAATATAGAAACCCTGCCATTTGTACAACATGGACGATCCTGGAGGATATTATTTTAGTGAAATAAACTAGACACAGAAAGATAAATAATGCATGATCTCACTTATATGTAGAAACTCAAGTCAACTCATACTAAGAGAGCAAGATGGTGGTCTTGAGATGGAAAAATCAGGGTAAAATTCTAGTAGGGTGCAAATTTTTAATTATAATATAGATAAATTCTGGACACCTAATGTACACCATGGTGACTATAGTTACTAATAATTTATTGTATACTTGAAATTTGCTGAGAGGGTCTATCTCAAAAAAAAAAGGAAGGAAGGAAACACAGCTATATGATGTGATACATACCTTAATAAGCTTGTAAATGACTACTGCAGTCACTTTACAATGTGTATGTATAGCAGAACATCACATTGTATGCCTTAAATGTATATCATTTTATTTATCAGTCATATTTCACTAAAGCTAGGGAGAAGGAGAAACTTGGGAAAGTTCAAGAAAAGATTCTATCTTAAAAAATAAAAGCAGTATGACACAAGAAGGGAGAAAACTTAGAAATTAAAATATGATTGCTGAAAAAATAATTCAATGGATAGAATTAAAGGAAAGTTTAAGAGCTCTAAGAAATCTGGAGGAAAATAGAGAGGATGAAAGGTGAAAGAAAAGAACTGGAATATATCTAAAGAGCCAAGAAAAGAGAGAGAGGAAATTAGCTATCTAATAATATAGAAAATTTTCCCGGGGCGCCTGGGTGGCTCAGTCAGTTAAGCCTCTGACTTCGGCTCAGGTCAGATCTCACGTCCGTGGGTTTGAGCCCCGCGTCGGGCTCTGTGCTGACAGCTAGCTCAGAGCCTGGAGCCTGCTTCCAGTTCTGTGTCTCCTCTCTCTGCCCCTCCCCCTCTCATGCTCTGTCTCTCTCTGTATCAAAAATAAATAAAACATTAAAAAAAAATTTCCCAGGGCTCAGAGATTTAGTTCTTTATACGGAAAAAACTTACTTAATGCCTGAGCATATGAATCAAAACAGACCCCACATTTAGAACAGATTGCTATAAAATTTTAGAACAAAAAAGCTAAAGAAAATGTGCTAAAAGCTTCTAGAGAGGAAAAACAGGTCACCCTACTGTTATCATCCAGAATCAGTTTCCGAAAACTTAATACATGCTTTCAAGTCTAAGCAGGAAAAAAAAAAAAAAGAATATACAAAATGTCTGGTAGAGCTGATGAAATAGGCTCTAATTTGATCATCCAAGAATGATCCCCCAAGTCACACTGAAAAACTGGGCCACCAAGAGAACTTGTGCCCGTGCCACGAGCAGAAAAACAGAGAATCAAAAACTGTTTGGCAATTCAAGGAAACCATCACTGCAGTTCCCAGCTCCAGAGCCCCATCACCTCCACCACAGTCCTCACCAACAAAATGGATGTTCAACCCCTAACCAGACTGCCACAAAACTGGACACCAGATGCTAGTATCTCTGCCACATCTGAAGGAGATAATTCCATTTCCTCTCACCTGGGTTTGCAGTAGAAATAAGCAAAAAAGTAGAAGGGTAGCACTGACTTAAGAAACTCATTTTCACCTTGAAAATCTCACGTGGATGTATCTAACTGGCAGAGCCTAAATTACATCTGGAACCCTAGCAACAATAACATCTAAGAAGTGAAATTGACTTTCCAGTTTCTCCAACATAGGAAGATATGTTAGAAGGTTGTAATGAAGGCTAAAGACGCCGGTCAGTATTGTCTATCACAGCAGAGCCCCCATACTCTTCACAATGAAACTTCCACACAAAACCAACTATTATAAACTGTATTTAGTTTGTCTAGGAAAGGAGAAAACCAACATCTTATCAATCACCACACCCACTTCTCAGCCCGATACTGATGTCCTGAAACCTAGTGGTTCTTGAATCCTAGCCTGCATTAGAATCACCCAGAGGGTTCATTAGCCAAAGTATTGGGCCCACCCCCAATGTTTTTTTACTTAGAAAGACTAGATACAGCATGAAAATTTGCATTTAGTTCCTAGGTGACGCTGATGTTACTTGTGAAGGTTCAGTAGCATGAGAACCACAGGTATAACCCATAGAGTAAATGATGTCACAGGCTGTAATTGGTTGAGTATTTATAACTTATTTTTTCAAGTACCTATTTCATGTTCTTTTGCTTTTAACCAGGATGCATCTGGTCAAAGTTCTTTAACTCTTTAGTGGGGATTCTCAGCATAAACTTGGAACACATAATTGAAGACGGCTCTTTATCTGTCAGCATGGATCATTGAATTACAGTATAAAGAAATACCTCTTCCCCATTAACTCTCTCCCTCACCACTAGGTGGACCTTATGTCTTCAGGAAATACATTTCTAATGACTGTTTCATAACAGTTTAGTCTTTATCTGTTACATTATCTAGGGTTGCTTAATTAGTACATGATTTTTTGTAACAAAATATTGTAAATACCTGGCCTTGGCTTAGCTGTTGGTCAATGAATGGTGAAGCAACTTATTTTAGACACTAGAAAGATGGAGATCCATGCTATGCAATGACAAAGCATTTGGTTAACACACTTCCATCACTGAGGGTATTTGGGAGACAGATAGAGTGCCTGCAGTTTGTAACTCCAGGGAAAAGTTTTGAACACAGAATGTTAGAGGTGTATATTGTTGCCACTGATTGTTTAGAAAAATATAAGATTAAAGAGAGGAGCTCAGACAAGAAATGGCTGTATGCAAATAGAAATAAAATACAAAAATTCTAAAAACTTTGGGGCTGGAAATGCTTGAAACAGTGGGCTTCCACCAGACCCTATAATGTAGATAAAAGACTAAGAAAGATTTTGATCAACACAGGCCAGTTATGATTAATATTTATGAAAAAGAATCAGTTAAAGATTATAGCTATCTTGGGGCACCTGGGTGGCTCAGTCAGTTAAGCATCTGACTCTTAACTTTGGCTCAGGTCATGATCTTGCAGTTTGTGGGTTTGAGGCATGCATTGGGCTCTATGCTGACGGCGTAGAGCCTCCTTGAGATTCTGTCTCCCTCTCTCTCTCTCTTCTCTGTCTCTCTCTCTCAAAATAAATACAAATAAACTTTTTATTAAAAGTTTAAAAAAACACTACAGCTTTCTCAACAAAGCTTGATGGTAGCCACTATTAAATTGAAAGAGAAGCATGAAGGATATTAAGATGCAAAGAATTAAAGCAGACTTGAGAATTAAATCTGGGATTTGGATATGGCTAATAAATCACAAAACTGCTTGAAAGTAAACAATCAGTACTTTTATTAAGATTTTGAAGGAATTATATTGATAAAGAACTATGAGTCTAGACTAGAAATGCATTTCCCTGTTCAAACTTTAAAACAACCATTTGGTGGACTTCTGGTTGGAGCCACAATGAATTAACATCCATCAGACTAAACTTCCCACTGAAAGCCATTATAAAAACTGAGGAAATATGTAAAACAAATATTTGAAGGCATTGAAGAGTTAGCAGTGCAGGCAAGACTTGAGAGCCTATTATTCTTGAGAGAAGTTAAACACAAAGTGAGCATTATTCTTGCTTTTCCCTGAGAGTATGCACCAAATTGCGGCACCAGGGACTAGAGTTCAAGCAGAATGTGGTATTTTTAGCACACAGAGGAGAAAGGGGTCAGAGGACAAAGTTGCCAAAATGGCTGAACTATAGTGAAAACTCTCCCAAGAGGAAGGAACTGCAAATAAGTAACCTTAAAACCTTCATATAAATTCCCTTTAAGTTGTTGGCTGACTCACAAATGGTGCAGGCAAAGAGCAGAACTCCAAGAAACCCAGCAGGAAATGGTGACGAAAGAGCTAAGCAGCGGTTTCATTAGTCATACAGTCTGGGAGTCAAAAACAGGAATTTAAGACCTGCCAAGAGTGAGGGATCTCAGTAACAATCCCAAGCTTCCAGTTGAGACCCTGAAGGGTGATATTCTGAGTCAGCACCACATTCTAGGCATAAGGACTACCTCCTAATAGTAAGGACAAAACCAAAAGAGAGTAGTCTAACGTAGCCTAAAACCAAGCCTCCATAGGTTCAAGGTGATCTGCTGGCAAATCATGATCACTAATGGCTAGACTATATCCATGGTAGGCTAATAAAAAAATCTATGAAGTCTTTCACATTGTTTCCCTCCAATGCCTCCTTTATTCTATGGGCTGGATGTTGGTACTCAGACTTTTAATGAAAGCCTTGTGTTGAAGATGATAGAGCTCAGTTCCCAAAATGTGAAGCAGATCTTCCCACTCATCCTACCAAATAAACTTTTAATTTTTTTTTAACATTTATTCATTTTTGAGAGAGAGATAGAGTAGAAGTGGGGGAGGGGTAGAGAGAGAGGGAGATACAAATCTGAAGCAGGCTCCAGGCTCTGAGCTGTCAGCACAGAGACTGATGTGAGGCTCAAACCCACAAGCAGTGAGATCATGACTTGAGCCGAAGTCAGACACCCAACTGACTGAGCCACCCAGGAGCTCCAAAACTTTTAATAATAAATATCTTGCATAGGTGCTACTGAGTCTTAAGGATTTTAAGAGTTGTTTCATTGGCTGAAGTATCTTATTTTTTCTTAATGTTTATTTATTTTTGAGAGAGGCCATGAACAGGAAGGGGCAGAGAGAGGGAGACAAGGGTTCTCAAGCAGGCTGCAAGCTGTTGACAGAGTGACTAGATTATCTTAATATACCTAATAAAACCTCTCTATCACCTCATTTAAATATATGGCATAGGGATTACTATTTCTGTTTTCTAGTTGAAGAAACTAAGGCTCAAGACAATTAAATGACCAACCTAAACTAGGATCATTCAGTTTATAGGTGACAAGGCTAAGATTAGATTTTCTATTTCTTTTTGAGTCAGTTTTTATGGTTTGTGTCTTTCTAGAAATTTGTCCATTTTTGTCTAGGTTTTCTAAACTGTTAGCATACACATGTTTAGTTTGCCCTTCTGATTTTATTTTTATTTCTGTAACTTTAGTAGTAATGTCTCCTTTCATTCCTGGTTTTAGTAATTTGAGTCTTCTCTCTTTACTTTTGTTCAGTCTAGCTAAAGGTTTGTCAATCTCATTGATCTTTTTGAAGAACCAACTTTTGGTTTTGTTGAAAACTAGATATTTAAAAAACATAATGTGGAAACTCTAGAAATCAGATTCTTCTTCCTCCCTCGGGTTTTTGTTGTTGTTGTTGTTGCTCTTTGTTATAGATGCTTTTTGTTTGTTCAGTGAGTTTTCTGAACTCAGAACTACCTGCACATACTGTAGTCTTTGTCATGTGTGACCAGGGAGGATTCTGTTTGGTTAGCTTAGGGCTCAGCTAATAATTGGACAGATTTCCTTAAATGTCTAGAACCAATATGTCTCCCAGTGTTTATTGAGGGTCTGTGTGTGCAGGGACATGGATTCAACACTAAGCCAGGCATTGCCAACTCTCCCTTAGCCTTCATTTCTGTCTCTTACAGAGACTCAAGGTCAGCCTACAGTGAATGCTTAGGGCCCCCTCAGGTCTTTCCTGATCTTATGCACAGTTCAGTGCAGCCCTGGGCATGTGTGTGGGTTTCTCATGTGTTTGGGTTTCTAGATTCTAATGAATATGTTGGAGTTTTTCAAAGTTCCTGCAGAACCTTCTCCAACTTTTCCTTTTAAGCTTTTTGATTAATCTTTTTTTTTTTTTTTTTTTTGTCTCAACTCTTTCTACTGCCTAAGGTGACAGGAAAGTTAATCGATTCCCTCTCATTGTTTTTGACAAATGCTTCTGGAGAGAAGGCTTTTTGCACTTGTTTGGCTCTGAATCAAATCAAATGAAGACAGCTTTGTAAATGATACCTTCTAGAGAACCACCGGTAGGTGAAATTATTCTCTTAGAATTAAGTTTTGAAGGCACTTCAGTCTCATTCTACCTCATCAGGTGGCTGCCAGGCTGCTGGTTTTCCCCATGATTGTGGGCTGTTGTTTTTCAGTGCAAAAGTGGAGCTGGAGCTAGAGGAATCGGGTTAGGAAAAGTCAAAACATTGCAAAGCTTACCATTCTTATTGAGAAATTCAGCCGTTTTCCTAAATAAATGCTTCCTGGATTGCTGCAAGCCTTTGGTTAATATCCAGAATTTGGGAAAAGTTGACTCTGACAAAATTTAATATCTGTTTTCTCACTGCTTTTGTGGAGAAAAGAATTTTCAGAGGTCCTTATGCCTCCATTTTGCTGATGTCACTTAAGACTATAATTAAAACTCGGGCCCTCTCACTCCTTGACAGTCAGTCTTCTTTCTATGATATCTGTGGTCGTCAAACTTTACATATATCAGAATTATCTGTAGGACTTGCTAAGCTACAGATTGCTGGACTCCACAGCTAGAGTTTCCAGTTCAGGTCTGAGGATGTACCTACCTGAGAATTTGCATTTTTAAAACGTTCCCTGGGGCTCCTGGGTGGCTCAGTCAGTTAAGGGGCTGACTTCAGCTCAGGTCATGATCTCACAGTTCGTAGGTTCCAGCCCTGCATCAGGCTCTGTGCTGACAGCTCAGAGCCTGGAACCTGCTTCAGATTCTGTGTCTCCCTCGCTCTCTACCCCTCCCCCACTCACACTCTGTGTCTATCTCAAAAATAAATAAACATTAAAAAAATTAAAAAATGAAAAACCTTCCCATGTAATGCTGATGCTGTTGGTCTGTATCACTCTTTAAGGACCACTGGTTTACATCATACATTCAACTCATTGCCTTAGGGAATGCTTCTCATCTCTGGATCAATAAGAATTACATGTATAAGCCAATAATACATATTATTATCATCTCTCTATATGCATATATAATACATCAGCTAATATGTATTCAATACTTACATGGTAGGTATGATATGCTTTACCTTTATTAGGCTATTTAATCCATTTGTGACTCATAAGTAAATGTTATTTAAATTGGAAATAGAGGCCAGAGAGGTAAATAGATTGTCCTGAGGCACACAGCTATAAATGCAGGCACTATCATGAGAATATGGTCTGTTTGATTATAGAATACATGCTTTAAGCCTCCACAGCAGTGTTTCCCAAAACGTAACACAGATCACTTCTGATGCCTTGGATGACTTTAGTTGGGGCATGCATGCAGGATTAAAAACAATGACTCATAGTGAGAAAGTGATTCCTATTTTAGCTCTATTTTTCTATCCTTTGATTACATCATGATAAAAATGCCATTTGCGTGCTTGATCTTTAATATGTGTCTAATTCTTGGTAACAGACCCTTTTAACAGGAAGCGGGGTTTAGGCTCAGAGACTTTAGTAGGCAATAGTTCCTAGCCATCATTTTATAAATTGTTTTGTTCACTTTTCTGACTGTTACTTTCAAACTAGAATGGATGATGGAGGTTTTCCATTTACAGTACTTTTATAAACTTTCCCTTTAAGGACATTAAAAAATACATTTATTTAAAGAAAAAATAATACTGCGAGCAGTGTGCACAGGTATGGTATGAAAAAGATTGAAATTTGAGAAGCCCTGCCGCAACAAACATGTTGGTATATCCAATTGGATCATTAAGAAACATCCCAAGGGAGATTAAGGAAATGTGATTAAAGTATGAATTATCTTTCAAAGTGGGAGAAACTTGGATGGAAAAAGAGCCACAGCTTCTAGAGCAACGTGTGTAAAGCAGAGAAATATCAAGTGGGAAATAGTTTCTTGGTAAAAAATGTACTACATGGGTGGGCTGAGACTTGGATTTGATTGCACAGTGTCTATAGCAAATTCTCATAACTGAAGTTCCCATAGTAAAATTTGGATAATTTGTTATAATCAACAGAAAAAAAAGTCTCGGATGACTGGCAGATTTTGCAGTTGCCAGGGACAGCACAAAAAGTGGGGCTCTTAATCCTTGGAGGAGGGGACACGATAAATATATACTGGGCCCTGGGCATATACCTGAAAGAGTTGAGAGGGTTGGGGAATAAAGTGGCAGGAAAGCAGGACTGTAATCAGAGAAGTGGACATGTTCAGGATGAAAAAGAAAGGACAAGTGCAGGACCAAGAAACAATTTAGCATCACTGACATGATTAAGTAAACTGTTACTGGTGTTTAAATTAAGCAAGATGTCCAGGGACTACAGCTGTTGTATTTATTTTGGTTGCATGTGATGGGAGCTGTTACTTCTCGGCTTGGCAGCCTCTAGATGCAAACTGGAAGGTTCTAGCCAGCCAAGCGAACGCAGGCGTCTGCTACACTCCGCCCCCAACAGAATGGGAAATAAGGATGCAAGGGTCTTGATTGTCGGGTGCGCGGAGTCAGGATGGACAACTGTGCTTTTCTTCCACCTATTTGTTCTTGTCCCACCCATATCTGAACTGCAACTCATTGACCTTTATGCCAGGAGACCTTAACCTTGTTAGTCAGATTTCCAGTCGAATTAGGATTGATTTTAATGCCTACATTTACGTTGCTGCTTTGGCTTTTCTGAAAAAGTCTAGCTGCGCCAGTTCTTCCTTGGTTCTCCACACCCACTTCCCTTTCCCTGAGACCCCGCCTTTTCTCCCAGCCCAAACCACAAAAGGCCGGGCAGCTCCAGCCCCATCACGGTGCCCCGCCCCCTCCCCGAACGTCGCAGTGCTGCAGGGAAAGGAGGTGCGACCAGACCCGGACAGGGTTAAGCGTAGGGGGAGTGTGGCTTCATCCTTCCGCTCTTCGGCCAATCGGTGAAGTCCTTCTGAGGGAAAAGGGAGTACCGGGGAGTACATACAGTCCAAGTAGTTTTCCCTTTTTCTGCCACGTCCCAACCATTGACGTGAGCCCACTCCTCGGGTTCAGATTGGACATATGGATTTTTCCCGCAGAGGCCCTTTGAGTCTATTGGTCGGTGCTGGCTTCGGGGCGGGACTTGAGTGCCCGCCTCCTTCGCCTCTACCGCGGCGCAAGGGGCGGGACGCGCCGCCACCGCCTCTGCTTCCGCCGCCGCTGCCGCCGCCGCAGCCGCCTGCCACTGCGCGTTCCGCGGGGGAGGAGTCGGAGGCGGAGAAGAAGGCGGTGGTGGCGGGTGGAGGATCGAGAGCTGTTCTCGCTCCGGAGCCGCTGCACAGTTCGGTGAGGGGATTTTTTTTTTTTTTAATCTGGCTTGTTCTGATGTCAGGAATATGAGGGTCGGGGCGAGGCAATTGCTGCCTTCAACCCCTCCGTTTCTTAATTTCTCTCCTCGAGAAGGTGTGGGGCCTGTCCCTGCCCGCTGCGCCGGCCATGGTGGGTGGGGTTGATGGCTGTGAGAGGCCTTCTTCGCCTCTTGGGCCCGGTCCAACCCGGACCTGGGGCCGCGCTTGAGTCCGTGGCCACCGCGCCTGCTAGTCCCGGCGAATGGCATCGATTGATCTCGGGGTCTCCACCGGCCGCTCTTGCCTGCTGCGGCTCCTGCTGTCCTTGCTGCCTTGGCCAAGGACCCCGCTGCTTTTCTGCCGACACTGGCGGCTGTATGAGTGTGCCCCCCACCCAAACCTCACAGCCGCCTTCTCGGCCCATTTCCAGCCCCCCCGCATAGAGCTGATCATCATACGCCACAGGCCTGCAGCCCCCTTGCCCCGAGAAACCTTCCGGTGCGGTCGCTCTCCTGGCTGTATTTGCATTTTCCCCGATTGTCACCCAGGCTCGGGTACGCAGACACCCTGTACAAATCATAGCAATCGTTCTTCTACCGATATTGCCACCATTCCATCCATCTGAGCACCCCTCTCGCACATCCACCTCCACTTTTGGCCTCCCTAAGACTACTGCTTGTAAATCATGTTGCGCACATTCAAAATGGTGAGTTTAAAGTCGCCCAGACCAAGTTGGAAAAAAAAGGAGGAGGTAAATATTCTTTTTTTTTTTCAGGGAGGAAGAATACTCTGTTTAAGAGACTTCCCTCTCCAAGGCATTAAAATTTTTTTGCTTATGCATGGGCCCTGCTTTGCGTCTGCTGTTTCTGTGAAGTTTACGACTTAGAAAAAGCCTTACTGTATTGTTATTTTTTTATCATGATCAGTTAAATTTCCTTAAAATGGCAGTCACCTCTGCTGAAGACCACAGATAATTTGAAGAGTATGTAAATAAACATGATAACAGAAGTAAACGTTTAAACTATTTTTTTTTAGTTTTTTCCTCCTAGAATTCATGTCATTTTTATAGAAAATAATTTTAAGTGTCAAAAATTAATTGCAGAAATGCAAGCTCGATGGAAAATTTAACAATATAGAAAAAGGACCGTTAGGTAAAAGTGAACATTTTTCATCCCCCAACCCCACTCCACTGTCTAAAGTTAACCATTTACTGTGCATCTTCTACGTGCGTTTCTGAACACATTTACATACATGTAAAGTTGGCTTTTTGCGGGGAGGTGAGAGGAGTACCACACACATTGGTGTGTCACTTGCTGCTCTGACTTGTTTATAGGTATTGGACATTTTTATTTGTTTTAAGTAGGTCTTTAGTATACTAACAAAGGTTAAGTGGTATTTCATTAGTTTGAATAAGCTGTAATGAACCATTCCTCTGTTGAAAGACATTCAATTTTTTTTTTGCAGTCACAAATAATGCTTTATTTGAAGCCAACTTTTTAACGTATTGATTTTTAATTACAAACTTTAAATCTTAAAAAATTAAGAAAAGTTCCAACAGTGTGGAAGAATGTAAGGTAAAAAGTGCAGCTCCCGCTCCCCTTTAGTCCCACCTTTATCTTAAAAGTCAGCTGTTAGAGAAACTTCCTCTGTATGTGATTATTTCCGTTGCATGGATTCCTATAAATGGGTTCCTGGGCTAAAGGGTATGCATATTTAAAATTTTGATCACCATTTTTTCCTTTTTGCAAAATTACTCGACTCTTAGGCATTTCTTCTCCAGATGAACTTTACACTCCATTTATAAATTAAGTGAAAAAATCCTGAGGTTTTTTTGAATGATGTCATATTGAAATTTTAGATTGTTTTGGGGCAAACTGACCTTTATGATACTGAACCTCTTGCCTCAGAAAAGTATGCATATGTGGTGTGTCCTTTTCTTTTATTCACATCTTGCTTTATATTCTTAAGTAGAGTTTTATAGGGGTTTTTTTTCCTCCCTATATGTTATCACATTCCTTTCTAATATTCCTGGCTATCTTATGGTTTGATTTGCTCCAGTGGTTGGAAACTCTCAGTAACATTTTCTCTTTTTCCTTTTCTGGTCATAGGGAAACTTTTGAATTTTTTGTTTATCATGTATCTAATCACTTGAGGTAATGATTATCTGAAAGTTTTCACAGTTTTGTGGCTTTCTTTTCATTTTTTATAACTTAGGTGTTTTCCTCATTACTTTGGCTGGTATACTTCCTATGTAATTGTGAATAATAGCGATAGCTAAAAACATATTTTCTGACTTTGAGGGGAATGCTTCTGATTTTTTTTAGCTTTGATAAAACTTTCTGATAAAGGGAATATTAAGTTAAAATATTTTCTTCTGTTCTTGACTTTTCCCAAGATGATTTTATTGTTATCTTTTATTTCAGATGACATTTTTAAAAACCATAGTGGGTATTGAACTTTATTGATGTTTTTCACTTCTTTTTAGTGTCATATAAGAGCATCACTAATATTCCTTGGTTAATATTTTCCCAAGAAAGTTCCATTTTAAAGAATTACCTTGAGGACAATTTACATACAATAAAATGTATGTATTTAAAATAGTTCAGTATATCTTGACAAATATATAAACCCCTGTCACCACCACCGCATTCAGGAGTAGAATGTTTTCATTTCCACAATCAATATATAGAATGTTTCTCTCATTCCCAAAAGTTCCCTTCGGCACTATATAGTGACATTTTTAACCCTCAGCCCCAAGAAACCATTCTCTCTTTCTCAGTGTAAATTGGTTTCATTTGTTCTAGAATTTCATATAAATAGAATTACATACTCTGTTACATCTAGCTTTTTTTGTTAGAATGATGGGTTTGAGAATCCTAAGTACTTCTGTGTTTAACCAGTTCACAACTTTCAATTGTTGAATAATAGTCCATGGTATTGAGTTACCACAATTTGTTGACCATATCACATAGTTATGGATAAATGGATTGTTTTCAGTCGGGGGCTGTTACTGATACAGCTGCTGTGAATATCCATTCACGAAGTTTTGTGTGAACACACATTTTCGTTTGTCTTGGGTACACATCTAGAAATGAACTCTGTTGCATTGTATGGTAACTGAATGTTTAATATAAAAACCTGCCACACTTTCTCACTTACAGTTCCAGTTGCTCTACACCCTCATCAACAGTTGGTTATTTCAAACTTTTTCATTTTAGCTCTCTAGTGGGTATGTAGTAATATCACCCTATAATTTAATTTACATTTATCTGATGATTAATGATGCTGAAAATTTGCTTTTGGTCATTTGTGTGTCTTCCTTTGTGAAGTATTGATTCAAATCTTTTGCCTGTTTTTAAACATTGTTTCTTTCCCTCACTGAGTTGTAAGAATTATACATATTTTTTTGTGGAAGTCCTTTCACCCACACAGACACATATATACACAATGCAATCTGAGCTTACCTTTCTTTTTTCCTAACTTTTCAGAATAGAGGAGTTTTAAATTTTGATTAAATTCATCAATCTTTTATGATTTGTGTTTCTGTGTTCTAGGTTTGCTTAGTGTGAAGTTACACAGATTATGTTTTCTTCTACAGGTTTTATAGTTTTGGCTTTTATGACAAGGTGTATTATACATTTTAAGTTGTTTTCTCAGGTCTAGCACCATTTGTTAGGAATAACAAATTCTTTGATTTCCTCATTGAAGTAACTTGGTTAAAAAATCAGTTGCGCATATATGTGAGTCTATATTTCTGGACTAACTCCTTGATCTTTATACCTGTCATTTTGCCAGTTCCACGTTATCATGGTTATTGTTGCTCTACAGTAAGTCCTGAAATCAGGTAGTGTGAGTACTCAGGACTTTATTTATTTATTTGTAGGACTTATTTGTTTTTAAGTTTTGATTTGAATTTCAGTTAGTAAACATACAGTGTAATGTTAGTTTCAGGTGTACAATATAGTGATTCACCACTTCCACACGTCACCCTGTGCTCATAACAAGGGCTCTTTTTAATCCCCATCACTTATTTCACCCATTCTCTCTTCATCTTTTTTCAGGTAACCATCAGTTCTCTATTTAAAAGTCTGTTTATTGGTTTGCCCCTCTCTCTCTCTTTTTGTCCCTTTCCTCATTTGTAAATTTCACATATGAGTGAAATCATGTGGTATTTGTCTTTCTTTGACTGACTCACTATTTTTCTTTTTTTTTTTTAATTTTTTTTTAAAGTCTATATATTTATTTTGAGAGAGAGAGGGAGAGAGAACTCCAAGCAGGCTCTGTACTTATAGTGCAGAGCCTGACATGGGGCTCAAACTCATGAACCACAAGATCTTGACATGAGCCAAGATAAAGACTTGGATATTTAGCCAGGCTCCCCCCTGACTTACTCTTTTTCAAAATCATCCTGGCTGTTTTAGTTTTTTTGCTTTTCCATAAAATGTTTTTAGAACTGACTTGATTTCAGTCTTTCACTGTCAAGTATAATATGGTCTTTTATCAAATTATTCTTATATATTATATATGTGTTGTATTATCATGTTAGGTATACTAGGCCTTCTATGAAGTTAAGTGTGTTCTTATTCTGTTCCTTGTTTGCTGAGAATTTTTAACAAGTGGACATTGAGTTTGGTCAAATGTTTTTACTGTATTTATTGAGGTGATCATATGATATGTTAATAAGATTAATTACATTGCTTTATTTTCAAATGTTGAATCAGTTTTGCATTCTAGATATATCTCATTGGGCCATTATGTATTATCATTTTCATAAATTGGTAGATTAGATTTGCTGATAGTTTGTTGAGTACTTTTTTGTATTTATGTCCACAAAGGATGCCTTTTCATGTAAAGCTTTGTATTAGGATCATACTGGCCTTAGAGTTTGAAAGTGTTTCTTCTCTTACATTTTCTGAAAATTTTTTGTTAAGAGTGGTATTTGTTTGATAAATCTTAGAGTTTTCAAGCTAACCCATCTGGTCCCAGAGTTCTCTTTTTAAAAGGTTTTCAAAGATAAATTCAATTAACAGTTATAAAATGATTAGGGTTATCTCTTCTTGAAAGTTTTTGGTCTTTGCGTAAATCACTTTTACTCACTATATGAACTTTAGTGCTTTGTGTCTTTCAAGAAGTTCATCTGTTTCAGCTACTGTCTGTAAGCTATTGTAATGATGTGTTTACATTTATTCGTCATGTTGACAGTGTGTCCTCTATTTTGTCTTTATTAGTTTATCAATTTTATTAATTTTTCCAAAGATCCAGGTTTTTTTTATTGCATGAATTGTTTTTCAGTTTCATTGATTTTTGCTCTTTTACTATTTCTTTGGTATGCTTTTGGGTTTAAATCCAGTCTGTTAGGATTTCTTAAGGTATAAACTTGAGCTGTTGATTTGAGACCTTCTTTTCCTTCTAAACACTACTTTAGATATTCCTACAACCCACAACTTTTGTAATGTTGATATTTTCTAAGTACTTACTGTGACTTTCACTTTGGCCCATGGTTATTTACAAGTATATCATTCAATTTCCAAATATTTGGAAATATATGTAATAAATATATAGAATATATATGTAAATATACCTTTTTGTAATTGATTGCAATGTTTCTTGTTTTGGAGAACGATAACATACTTTTTATAAGGACAATATTCTTTTTTCCCTCACAGTCTGATGTTACTTAAATATGATGTTAGTATCATCACTCTGCCTTTCTTTTGTTAGTGTTTGCATAATAATGTCCTTTTACTATGTATCCATGCCTTTGTATTTAAAGTAGATTTGGTATAGACAACTCACTTTCTTTTTAACCCATCCTGACAATCTGGATTTTTAATTTGGTTGTTTAGACCATTTATGTTTAATGTAATTATTAATGTGGTTGGATTTAAATCTCCCTTAGTTTTTTATTCAACGTATCTGCTGTAGGTTCTCTCTTTTTGTATTCATTATTCACTACTTACTTTGCCTCTTTAAAAAATTTATACTGGTTTCTCTGTGATTTGTATTATACATCTTTAATTTCGGTCTATATACAGACAGTGTTATACCACTTTTTATATGGTATCAGAGCTTCTTATTAGTATATTGCCAATTTCTTCTTACTATCTTTAACACTGTTACTGTCATATATTTTACTTTTATATATGCTGTAAGTTCAAAATACCTTGCTAGTATGCCCTAGTCAATGTGACTATTTAATTTGAATTTCAAGTAGTTAGTATTAAGTTTAATTTCCTCCTTGTACTAGCCATTTTTTAAGTGCTTAGTTGCCATATGTAGCTTGTAGTATTCAAATTGAACTGTAAAATATAGAACATCTTTATCATCTCAGAAACTTCTATCAGTGAGTACTACTTTACACAGTTCTGTTTTGAAATAAATAAATTACGGAAAAATACATTTTGCGTGTACCTTCAATTTAATTATCTTTGGAGTTCCACATTCCTTTGTAGAATCAAATATCTGTTTTGTACTCTGTGTAGTTCAGGTCTTCTGGTAACAAAGTGTCTTGGGTTGGCTGCAGCTTTTTTTGGTTTTTTGCTTTCCTTTGCTCGGTATAGGATTCTTTGTTTACAGTGTTTTTATTACATTACTTTAAGGATGCCATTCATATAATCTTTTTGCTTGTATGGTTTCTGACCAGAAGTCAGGTGTAATTCTTATCTTTGTTTCTCTGCATCAAAAATATTTCCTTTGTTGTTGGGTTTTTATAGCAGGTTGAAAATTATTTATCTTGAGGTATCTGTGTTTTCTATTTATAGTGCTTTTTGTGAGTGTTTGCTGAGCCTTTCTTAAACTTATGGTTTAATTCCTTAAATCATATGTGGAAATTTCTCAGAATTTTCTCTTCTAATATTTCATCTGTACCATTTACTTGCTCTTCTTGTGAGAGAATCAAGTTACATAGGTGGTAGTTCATTTCATACAGTCCTGCATTTCTTGGAGGCTCTGTTTTGTTTCCTCTCCACACATTATTTTTGTTTTTGTTTGTGTTTTTAAGTTTGTATTTCACTTTGGGTAATTTTTCATTTATACTTTCCTCCCCTGGTCCTTTGATGAGCCCATAAGTGCCATTTTGTCTTTTGTTAATATGTCTTTTATTTCTTACATTTGCATTTCCATCTTGACATTCTTGATCTGTTTCCCAACACATTTCCAGTAGTAAAAGTGTTTTGTTTTGTTTTACTTCTTTTACTCATTCCCTAGCTACAGAGGACAGTGATTAGGGTCCTTTTGTCAGTAGTGTAAGCCTTTTTTTTTTTTCTTCTCATGTATGGGTGAAAGATGTAGGTAGGACTTTATATTCTTCCCTTGTTGGCAGTCAGTACCTTCCACCCTGAAAGAAGGCCTCTTTAGCCTCCAACCTATTCCCAATCTTTTCAGCACATAGTAGAGATCCATGGATAAGAGCCTGGAAGTAGGTGCCAACTTTCTGTTTCTGCAGTTCTCAGATTTTGTACTCTCATCCAGCCCACACTTTGTCTTTACTGGCAAGATAATTGCCTGAGATGAGAAAATTTAAAACACTGTTTAGAGGAAGATAAATTATTCTGAGCCTCTAGGAAACAACACTCAGCAAAAAGAAAGATGCATTTTGTAATTTCAAGGGAAACCACTGAAAGATTGATAATAAAAGGTATTTTAAACAAGCTAGTAGGGGAAATAAAATGGAATAGTTAAAAAAAAAAATTGACCAGTACCAGAGAAGTCAATTAAGGAAGAATAAAGGAACAAGGAACACGTAGAATGATGATAGTTAAACTTGTCTATATTGGTAATTATGTTAAATGTAAATGGTTGAAACCCTTCAATGGCAGTACAAGTATTGTTAGGCCTTATAAACAAGATCTCCCTATGTTTTATGTATAAAGAACACCTTAAGTGCAAAAGTACATGTAAGATAAAAGTAAAATGATAGAATTGAGTATTGTCTGCAAACACCAAAAGAAAGCTGATTGTCTATATTAATTTGTATAAAACAGATGTAGGACAAGATGTATTATAAGAAGTAAAGAGGGGGGTGCCTGGGTGGCTCAGTCCGTTAAGCCTCCGACTTTGGCTCAGGTCAGATCTCACATTTGTGGGTTCGAGCCCTGTGTCGGGCTCTATGCTCACAGCTAGCTCAGAGCCTGGAGCCTGCTTCCGGTTCTGTGTCTCCTTCTCTCTCTGCCCCTCCCCCTCTCATGCTCTGTCTCTCTCTGTATCAAAAATAAGACATTAAAAAAATAAAAGAAGTAAAGAGGAATATGTTATAATATGTGGGGCAATTCATCAAGAAGATATAATTGTAAGTGTATGTTCACTTAAAATAGCTTCTGAACAGAGAAGTTAGTATAACTAACAGGAAAGATAGATATGTATTCATAGTTGAGGTTTTAAATGTTTAAGTAAATAATAGAAAAGTTATATAAAAAATCAGTAAAGGAATACAAAGTTGGATAACATGATTAATCACCTTGACAAAATTCACGTTCATAGAACATTATATCTAACAACTGAAAACTATACCTTTTTTTTTTTTAAACGCATTTGGGACATTTGAAAAAATATTCTGATTCTTAAAGAAGTATCATCACATTTTAGATTGACATTATGTAGTACATGTTTTCGGATCATTGTGGGATAAATTACAGTTCAGTAATAGAAAAATAACTGGAAAGATTCCAGATGTTTGGAAGTTAAGCAATCCTTTCTAAATAGTCACAGTAGAAATTAGAAAACATTTCAATCTAAAAAACAACAAAATGTTGCATCAGAATTTAGAAAATGGATTGCTTTGAGAGAGCTTTATATTTTTATATGCATATCAGTAAAGACAAAAGGTTAAAAATTAATAGTTTCAGCTTGCAACTGAGAAAAAGAAAATAAAAAGAAGGAAATAGTACATATAAAAATAGAAATTGATGGACTATAAAGGTTTTACAGTTTGTTGAGATAACTTTTTTAAAAATAATAAATCTGGAGGCACCTGGGTGGCTCAGTTGTTTGAGTGCCCAACTCTTGATTTCAGCTCAGGTCATGATCCCAGGGTCATGGGAGCTAGCCCCATGTGAGACTCTGTGCTGAGTGTGGAACCTGCTTAAGATTCTGTCTCTCCCCACTTGTACTCTCTCTCTTAAAAAAAAAAAATGTCAAGGGGCACCTGAGTGGTTTAGTCAGTTAAGGGTCTGACTTTGGTTTTGGTCATGATATTTTGGTCTGTGAGTTTGAGCCCTGAATTGGTCTCTGTGGTGACAGCTCAGAGCCTGGGGCCTGCTTCAGATTCTGTCTCTCCTTCTCTGTGTGTCCCTCCCTCCGTCAAAAATAAACAGTTAAGAAAAAAGTTTTAATACAAAAAGATAAGCCTATAATGAACTGATGAAAAAAATGGAAAAGACATACGTTACCAATACTAGGAATGTAAAGGAGGTATTGATACAGTTCTTATAGATGTTAAATTGTTAATAAGGGGAAATTATGAACAATTTTATATTGATATGTTTGATAACGAGTGAAAAATCATAATTTTTTGACAAATATAACTTAATCAGAACTGACATGGGAAATGGAAAATGAATTATATAATGTCTGTTAAACAAGTTGACTTTATCAAAAACTCTTCCATAAAGAAAACCCCAAGCCCTGATGGCTTCACTGGTAAATTCTAAACATTTAAGTAAGATATACTGCCACTTTACATAGACCCTTCTCAGAATTAAAGAAATATCTCGCAAAATATTTTGTGATTTTAGGATAGTCTTAACAGGAAAATCTGACAACATGACAAAGAAGGGAAAAGTATAGGCCAGCATTTCTCATGAACATAGAGACTGAAATAATCCACTGATATGTAGAAAGAAAAATATATCATAACTTTATTCCAGGAATGCAAGGTTGGTTTAATATTTTAAAGTTAACCAGTATAGCTCATCTCTTTAGGGAATAATACAGAGAAACAACAGGATCATTTCTGTAGATACAGAGGAATCATTTGACAAGGTTCAATATCCATTCAGAATAAAAAAAATTCTCATCAACTTAGCAATAGAAGGAAATATCCTTCACTTCCTAAAGGGCATCAGAAAACACAGCTATCATCATGCTCAATGATAAAACCTTGTGTCAGTCCAATATCTCTCATATTCTGCCAAATTGGAGTCCTAAACCGTGCCTTCAGGTAAGTAAAGTATGAAAATGGGAAAGAAAAAAGATATAAATACATTAACCAGCAAACTATTAAGATAAGTGAATTTAGCAAATGACTCGATACAAGGCCAGGTTGCAGAAAAGAATCATAAGGTGTATAGTAGCAGCCAGGAATGTATAGATAAAATTAGAAAAGTACATTTAGAATAGCATCAAAATATGTAAGATATCAAATAATAAATATAATAAAAATTGGGGGAAACTATACTGAGAATAATAAAAGTACTGAGAGACATTTTAAAATACTTAAGTGTAGAAATAGTTCATCTTTATAGAGCAGGAAACTCAATATTGTTACAATCAGTGTCCCACTAGTTGTACTCTAGGTTGAATACAGTCTAAAAGTTTCAGATATTCTTTTAATTTGGACAAATGGATTACATTTATATCAAAATGCAAATTTCTCTCAGGTCAAGACTTTCTACAGATTTATAGTCATTAGGACAGTGTGTATTAGGACAAGGTAGATAAAATGACCAAAGGAAGAATATGACTGTCTAGAAAAAGACCTTCACATAAAGGTCGTTTGAATTGGATGGATCATAGATCTAAATGTAATAGCCCAAATTATGAAGCTTCTAGAAGAAAACCTAGAATACTCTGATCAACTGGGCAAAAACTTCTTAAATAGAACATAAAATTGATAAGTTAGATTGTATAAAGTAAAGAATTCCTGTTTATCAAGATATCATTAAGAAAGGAAAAGGCAAGCCACAGACTGTAAGAATATTTGCAATAAATAAGTCTGGTAAAGGACTTGTATCTAGAAAATGTAAGTTACAAAAGAAAAGGAAAAAGGCAAACTCAGTTTGTAAAAACATGTTAAAAAGTGATCTGTTTCTGTACAAAAGGTAACCAGAAGGCCAGTGTTCATAGGTAAAGGTGTTCTACATTATTACTCATCAGGGAAATGTCAAAATGAAGCACTGTCACAGCCCTACCAGAATGGTCAGAGTTAGAGACTGACAGTAACAAGTGTTGCTAAGGATAGGAAACTGATACTTTTATATATTGCTAATGGGAATGTAAATTGTTTTAGCACTTTGGAAAATTAGAAGTAACTGTTAGAGCTAAACATAGTCCTGTACTTTCAGATCATAGTACCCAAGAAAGGTAAAAATATGTATAGGAATGTTTATAACAACATGAATGAATCCCAGAGACATTTTGTTGAGCAAAAGTAGACACACACAAAAGAGTTCATACTGTATGATTCCACTTGTGTAGCTTAAAACAGTAAAAACTAATCTGGGGGAGTAGAAGTCCAGAAGATTGTTGCTTCTGGATTGAGCGGAGTAAATAAATTGGAAGGAATAAGAGAGAATCTCTTTTGTATCTTGAACCAGGTGGTATTTATTCAGATGTTTAACATGTAAAAATTCTTTGAATTGCAATGTATGTTAAGAGTTTCCTGCTTAATAGTTCTTCAACAAATGAGAAAAGGAAAATAACTTGAAAAGTTTTAATCATGAAAATTTCTAAACAAATTTCTGTGAAGTATAAAGAAACTCATACAACATCTTGCATCAAAATTTTGTCATGCTTGTTTTTCTTATCGTCCCAAACCCACACACATAAGCTCTATGGGTGTGTGTGTGTGTGTGTGTGTGTGTGTGTGTGGTTAGCACACATCCAAGTGTCTAAATATCACAGGTATATTAATTTGTTCTGACCACATCTTGTGAATTTTTATCATCAAATGAAATTTGCTGTATTTGGTATGCGTAACATTGAATTTTCTATTTTCCTTTATTCCCTGTACTCTCGTTATTTGTTTTCTTGGCTCATTGACATGGAAATAAATCTGTGCTGTTTCTTGATCTGGAACTGATTTTTCTATCTAAATGAGAGGTAAATTTAAAGAATATTCTCCATCCTATTTTTTGATGGATTGATATTTTATTCTTTGGTTTTAACCTCCAGAAGTGTAAGAGAATAAATTTCTGTTGTTTTAGGGGGAAAAAAAGAGGCAAGGAAGGAAGATAGATAAATAGATTGATAGACTGATTTTCCTCAAGAGGGTGGTGGAAGGTGAGTTTGTGTACACACACACACAGTGGAGTATTATTGAGCTATAAAAAAGAATGAAATCTTGCCGTTTGCAACAATATTAATAGACCTTGAGGGCGTTATACTAACAAATCAGAGAAAGACAAATACTATATGATATCATGTGTGGAATAAAAAAAATAAACACAAACAAAGCCTCAAAAATAGAACAGATCAGTGGTTGCCAGAGGTGGGAGTGGGAGGCAGGCAAAATTGTTGAACAGGGAGGTAAAAGGTACACTTATAAAATAAGTCATAGGGATATAATGTATAGCAAGTTGTCTGTAGTTAATACCATATATTTGAAGGTTCCTAACAGTACATCTTAAATGTTTTCATCACAAGAAAAAAAATGTTACTATTTATGGCAATGGATGTTAACAGACTTAACTTGTTAAAATTTTTTTAAATTTATTTTATTTTTTTAATTTATATCCAAGTTAGTTAGCTTATGGTGCAACAGTGATTTCAGGTGTAGATTCCTTAATGACCCTTACCCATTTAGCCCATTCCCCCTCCCACAACCTCTGTAGCAACCCTCTGTTCTCCATACTTAAGAGTCTCTCAGATTTTGTCGCCCTCCCTGTTTTATATTATTTTTGCTTCCCTTCCCTATGTTCATCTGTTTTGTATCTTAAAGTCCTCATATGAGTGAAATCATATGATATTTGTCTTTCTCTGACTAATTCTGCTTAGAATAATAGCCTTTACTTTCATCCACATAGTTGGAAATGGCAAGATTTCATTCTTTTTGATTGTTGAGTAGTACTCCATTGAGTGTGTGTGTGTGTGTGTGTGTGTGTGTGTGTGTGTATACACATACATCCATTCATCCATTGATGAAGATTTGAGCTTTTTCCATACTTCATCTATTGTTGATAGTGCTGCTATAATGAACATTGGGGTGCATGTTCCTCTTTTGAAACAGCATACCTGTATCCCTTGGATAAATGCCATTAACTAGACTTAACTTTGATTATTACTATGTACATATATCAGATCATTATGTTGTATACCTGATACTAATATATAATATGTGAATTATATCTCAGCTTTTTTAAAAAAGTGATTTATTTTTGGCTCCCAGCTTATGGGTCACAGGTATATAGATCCAGGCTTTCAGTTGAAGCTCTTCTTCTGGAAGTTCAACTGATTTCTTGTACGCTTTGCCTAAAATTTTATTTAAATCAGTCAGGTTTAATTCTAAAAGTAGAAGTGTTCCTGATTCAGTAGCTATTTAGTGAATATTTATTTGGTGATAGGTAGACTATGAGAACTAAGCAACAGTTCTGAGATTGCCAGCAAGCAAACAAAACATGAGTATAATTCATTTTGATTCTGTCAGCACTTTTCTTTGCTGAGAATAAGCAGCTCTTTCAAAGGAAGAAAATATACTTTCATGAGATGGTATTAAAAAAATCTTTGTTCTTGAGGCACCTGAGTGGCTCATTTGGTTAAAAGTCTGACTCTTCGTTTTGGGTAAGGCCATGATACCATTCTTGAGTTCAAGTTCTGTGTCAGGCTCTGTGCTGACTATATGGAGCCTGCTTGGGGTTCCCTGCCTCCCTCCATCCCTCCCTCTCTGCCCCTTCCCTTCTTGTTCTCTCTATCTCTCTTTCTCAAAAATACATAAACATTTTTTAAACTAACTTTGTTTTCATAATAGAAATGTAAGAAAATTCAGTATCTATCTGTATAAAATAAGATATTTAAATTATTTGTTTTTGTTATTTTGTACAGGATAATTTGTTATGCTTCAGTAGATGTAGTAGTTCTGAACATTTTAATCCCATAGTTTCTTTAGGTCAGAAATTCAGGAGCAGCTTGACTGGGTGGTTTGTCTCAAGGTTTCTCCTGAGGTTGCTCTCAAGATGTAGATTGGGACTGTGGTTATCAGAAGATGTGATTGTGACTTAAGGTGCTGCTTCCTAGGTGGTTCATTCCCATGGATGTTGCCAGAAGACTGCAGTTCCTTCTGGCTCTTGGCAGGAATTGCCAGTGCTTCAACATATTGACCTTTGCATAGGGCAACTTTAGTGATCTCATGATTTAGCAGCTTGCTTTTCCCAGTGATCTCCCCAATGTAGCAGCTTGCTTTTTCCAGAGAGTGTGAGCTGAGAGAGAGCAAGGAGAAAGCCACAATGCCTCTTATGCCCTCATCTTGTACCTAATACATTGTCATTTCTATCACATTGTATTCAACAGAAACAAGTCACTGAGTAGAACCCACCTTGATAAGGAGCAGATTAGGCTCTGCTTTTTGAAGGGAGAAGTATCAGAGAATTTGTATCTAAGAATTATTTTAATTATTCTACCATACGATTCTCAGAGGTATGATGATGTTACTAAAGTAGGTAGGCTACATTGCAAAAATAACAAATGTGTTTTTTTAAATATTACACAAGCTGTGTTATTAGTTGACTACTTACTGCAGTAGAAATATGTTGGTACCAAAGGCAATTCAAGATGTAGGTCTACTATAAACTACCACTAGCTTTCATTTAATTTGCCCGTGTATCAGAATTGGAGTTTAGATCCAAGTATACTGAACATTTAGCCCTCTCTTTTCATTATATTTCCTCATTTCCATCTGAGAAAGGAGCACAGAATTGGTGTCTTTCATTCATCCGTTTGTTCAACCATTTACATACATACTGTGTTAGATGGTGTATTAGAAACAGTTCATTTAATAGACCTACTGTATCCAAGTAAAACTAAAACAAGGTCTTGTCTTTAAAAATCCCAACTCTTTAAATTCTGTTGGAGGCATATATCCCATACGCTGCTTTCCTTCGTATTCGTTTGAAGGTTCTTTCTATTGCCTTTCTATAGCTGCTGTCATGTCTATCTTCATTAACAGTTTAATGTGATGACTTATAGGTTAATAAGATCTAGAATTAATACTTCATTGATTCAGTTTTAATTCTTAAACAGCAACACATTTATAGGTTTGTTTTATGATAATTAGAAAAATAAATAATTGCATATGAAATGAATAAACTCAAGTAGAAAGGAGTCATATGTTACTTATTAAGTGAATAGTACAAGGAGCAAGATATTAATTCAGCAAAGCAAGCATCTCAGAGACAGTGTTTCTGATTCACTTAAGATATAAACTTGGGGGGCATCTGGGTGGCTCAGTGGTTAAGCTTTAACTTTGGCTGGGATCATGATCTCAGTTTGTGAGTTCAAGCCCTGCATTGGGCTCTGTGCTGACGGCTCAGAGCGTGGAGCCTCCTTTAGATTCTGTGTTTCCCTCTTTCTCTGCTCCTCCCCTACTTGTGCTCTGTCTCTGTCTTTCTCTCTCAAAAATAAACCAACACTTAAAAAATAAAAAAAATTAAAAAAAAAGCGTCAGACTCTTAAAAAAAAAAGATACCAACTTGGGACTGATGAATTAACCATTTTTAATCTTGATACACCACTGTGGTTTTTATTAGCTATTCATCCTCTTTTCTACCTGTTCAGCTTTTTCCCCCCGTTTTATACCGTTTTTAATATGGAAATGAGATAACACTGTTATAGATACTTGATTGTAGCTTGCCTTCAATGAAATAGAAATAATTAGTATCTACAGAGAGGTTCTAGTCTACGTTTTAGTCATAGTCTACATTTTAGTCAAAGAAGCAGATGACAAGAAAGCACAAGAAATTTAAGATTATTACAGAGAATACAGAAAGGCTCAAAGTAAAAGTGGATGAAATTTACCATCTTCATAGAGTGAAAATAAGAACAAAAAGTTCACAGACAAAGGGTTAATCTATATAGGACAAATACAGAGAAAATAGGAATTTTTTTAAAAGGACATCTTTGAGACAAACCGATATGAATCTTTAAAACAGCCCAATAGTGGCTGTGTAGGAGAAATTATAAAATGGCCTGCCCCTAAAAAAGTCCTGTGGAATTATAGAATACCATTTATTATGAGGATCTCCTAAATATTCCAGGGAGAAAACTTGGTTTACTTACCAAAAAATGAGAAATAACTTGGCAGAATGGGATGCCATATCGCAGCATGGGATGCTGGAAAACCATGCCTTTCAGAGTTTGGAAAAAAATGTTTTTTTCTTGAACTCTACCCAAAGTGTGAGGGAGAGATGAAAATGTTTTCAGGCATGCGAGGACCCAAAGTTTACCTCCTTATATAAAACTTCTAAAACAAACACTTGCTGTTCTGGTACACACACACACACACACACACGAGAACATGGGATTCAACTGAACTCAGAAGCAGAATGTATGGTGGGGGTCACAGGCCTTGAAAACAAGTAGACTAAATTTTGTTGGAGGGTTCAGAAGAGAATACCATTAAGAAGCAAGTAAAATCACATTGAAGAAAATTAGTAAGAAACAGGGTGACTTTCAGGAGTTAGGTATTCTTTTCAGTTCCTTCCTTTCAATATCTATGGCATTCTAACATTCTGATCAGGCTTTTACATCCACCATTTTACCAAAGTTGCTTTTTTTTTAAATAGTTTGTCAAATTGGTTTCCATACAACACCCAGTGCTCTTCCCCTTAAGTGCCCTCCACCATCACCACCACCTCTTTTCTCCCCTCCACGTTCCCCTTCAACTCACAGTTCATTTTCAGCATTCAATACTCTCTCAAGTTTTGCGTCCCTCTCTCTCCCCAACTCTCTTTCCCTCTTCCTCTCCCCCAGGTCCTCCATTAGGTTTCTCCTGTTTTCCTGTTAGACCTATGAGTGCAAACATATGGTTTCTGTCCTTCTCTGCCTGACTTATTTCGCTTAGCATGACACCCTCGAGGTCCATCCACTTTCCTACAAATGGCCATATGTCATTCTTTCTCATTGCCATGTAGTACTCCATTGTGTATATATATCACATCATCTTGATCCACTCATCAGGTGATGGACATATAGGCTCTTTCCATGTTTTGGCTATTGTTGACATTGCTGCTATGAACATTGGGGTACATATGCTCCTATGCATCAGCATTTCTGTATCTCTTGGGTAAATCCCTAGCAATGCTA